>NC_137894.1:43762735-44021071 GCF_963455335.1 Martes martes
AGAGAGGCAGGCAGAGAGGGCTAAGCGAGGCTTCCCACTGAGCAGAGAGCCGAATGCGGGGCTCGATCCCAGGACCCTGAGATCACGACCTGAGCGGAAGGCAGTCTTAACCCACTGAGCCACCCAGGTGCCCCCAAAAGAAATAATTTTAAAGCAGTATAGTGACGATCTTAGTATAGGAGTAAGAAGCAAGACATTTCTACTTGCAGTAATAAAGTACACAACGGAAGTGATTACCTCTTTCTCTAATCACGATCTCTGTTTTAACTGAAACACTCCTTTAGCTCCATTTGGTACTGATTCTTATCATGTGCAGTCAGGTAGAAAGGGTGTATCACCTTTACCATAATTACTAATTCATTAAAGGTAAACAGTAAAAATAAAATGTTTACAGACTATTCACACAGTGAGACAGTGGAAGAATTTATTTTTCCTTCTTTGTACTTTAAAATTTTTATTATAAATCTCTTAATTAAAAGACAAAGGACAAATAAAAGATTTCTGGAGGGTAGGAGTACACTGACATTGTATTCTATAACTTTAAATGTATGACGTACTCAATAAAGATTTTTCTTACAGGGAATTATGCTGGTCTATGACATCACAAATGAAAAGTCCTTTGACAATATTAAAAATTGGATAAGAAACATTGAAGAGGTATGTATGGAAGGAGAATGATGATACAAGAGAGGAGTCCTTCTGGGTGCTTGTGGAGGGCTCCTTCTTTCTCTGGAAGAGGCAGCTGAGCTGCTGAGAAGTACACCGGGGGCAGCTGAGGCCCCATTGCTCTGAGGAGCACAGCCAGAGTGATCTCTGGTGCCGCCGGTCGAACTGCTGTATCCAACAGGGAGCTACACACAGCAGAGCAGTCTCACCGAATTTTAAACTTGGGCCAGATCTTGAAAATAATTTAATCCAAGTCCCCATTTTACCCATGTTGAAAACTGAGGCCAGAAAGAAGAGACTTGCTTGTGCTCCTCTAGCTTTAAAGTCTGACTCCCAGCTTCTTGCTGTCTGACTGGCAAAGACATCATTCTGTTCCATCAACTTAGCATTTTTCCCTTCTAACCTTTTTCTCTATCATTAGATATTTGAAATTTGGTTTAATTCCAGATTGACTGGTATTAAGATTTTTTTTGAATGTCTTTGACATTTCAGAAAGAAATCTGACTTTAAAATCATTTTGTACACATTTATAATAACTTACACGAGATTTCATATTTTAAGTAGTTCAGAATCCAGAATACCTTCCTCATTGGCTCACTCAGTACTGGTTTTTTTTCCTTCTTTGACCCAAACTAGTATTTGGAAGTTTTGTTGTTGGATAACCAGAAGTTCTACTTCTGTTTGTTCATGTACCAAAAAAGGCACAGGAATGACTGTAAGCCTTTGGGGAAAAAGTTCACATAGGCTCTTAGGCTATACATTTTCCCTCCTCCCATCTTTTAAATTTTTGCCTGCATCAGGCTTTGTGTGGAGCAAAAGATTATTTTTCTTATTATTAAATTTATGGATATGTTTCTGACAGGTTAGGATTTGTCTGTTGAATAGCTGTGTTTTGCTCAGGCTGTTTTTACAACGTACTATTTTCTCCCCACAGCATGCCTCTTCAGATGTTGAAAGAATGATCCTGGGTAACAAATGTGATATGAATGACAAAAGACAAGTGTCAAAAGAAAGAGGAGAGAAGGTAAATTTGAACGGAATGCGTAAAGATTAGAATCTACTCACACTAAGCAGTTATTTTCTTAGTATTACTTAATTAGGATTTCAGTTTGAAAAATATCTGTATTTTAATCCTTTAAAAAAAAACAACAAAGAGATGTAATCCATACTTGAATGGTATGAGTTAGTATTCGAGATCCAGCTCCATATATTGTGTAGTCATGACTCATTCCTGAAGAATTTGCTGTTTTCTGGGAGATACAAATTGGTCCTTTTTCAGATTCCTGCAGCTGAGAGTTCAGGCTATTTCTTCCATATCCGTGTGAAAATGCCCAGTTTTAAAGGACAAATAAATCATTCTCTTCAATTAAAAGCAATTGGATAGGTGAAGCTTAACCAGTAATCACATTCCAATTCATTATTTTTTTCCTAAGAATATTTTACACCATATTAGATTTAGGTCATTATGGTTAAACTACTTTTAATTCATCAAGCTGTGGATGTCATTTATGGTGTTTTTTATTTTGTACCCTGCAAAAAAAGCAAGAATTTATTACATGTACATACTTATTTCTATAACATTTTCTAAATTAACTTAGAGGCTTCAGTTTTTAAGTCTTGGAATTTTGCTTTGGCCTTTTTTTAGTGATACATGCAAAATGTATTTTGTTTTTAAATCTGACTGCAAACTTTTTTCCTGTAAGAACATTCATTTAATCTTGTTATTTTAAATAAACTGGGAACTTTTTGGGAGTAGATGGAAATAGAAACCAAATAAAAATGAAAGCAGTGAGTACTTAGTATTTTAAGCTTTCATTCTTTATGTACCAATTTATTAAAAAATAATGAAAAGTCAGTATAGTAACTGTTAGAGAGTTGTACTTTGGGAGTAGGTGAAAGGGGTCAATAAATCCCAAATTAAAGGTAGGAGCAAGTATCTGTCTCACACTTTTTCTTGTAAGCATATTAGAGAACTAAAGCATAATAGAACAAAAGAATAATTTAAGTCATGTCTTGAGTGGAAGCACTGCCATTTTACTTATGATGATTAAGTTAGATGTCTATATTTCAAACACATAGAAGAAAGCAAAGAAATTTGACAACCACAAGAGTTTTCAACTAGATCCTCTATCTTTGGGACTTTGAACAACCCAGAAAAAGGAAATGCTTTATATGTTGAAGCAACTTGAACAAAATTTAAATGTTTCTGTTTGCCTTTCAGTTAGCTATTGACTATGGGATTAAATTCTTGGAGACAAGTGCAAAATCCAGTACAAATGTAGAAGAGGTAAGAAAGAAATATTTGGTGACCTGTTATGGGGTAACATTAGAGCTTAGGTGCTTATGTTCAAGCAACTTTCCAAGTTATCATTTTCTCAGTGAATGCCTTCTGTGAGCTCCACCTCCATTTTGTGAATTTTTGTGCTTCTGACTTTTATGGGGACCCAGGTTGTTGAATTTCTAGCAACCAGCCCCCACATGGGCTATATGAGATGGCTTGATTAAGATTCACTGAGCAGAAGGTAGAAGTTCCGTTCAAGCTCAGCTTTGCCCTTTAAGAAGCCAGAAATCCTGTTCTTGCCGGACAAGCACAGTGTTTTCTGCTCATTTATCATGGTTCGTGTCATCCTATAGTAGCCTGTAGCAGGAGAATCTTAATTACTTTCATGTCTGTACTCTCTCAAGAGAGAATTAAACCGATTATTGAACAGATTTCCTTAGATTGAGCATGATACATTGTAACACAACAGCATTTAGTAGAAATAAATGTGTTTATCAGAGAGTAGTTTTAATAAATTTTCAGTAAGTTAATTGTTAAAGACAAATCATCTAGAGTCTTCTAAGAAGACTCTTACCAAGGGCAGTTTTTGATAATATTTTCTTTTTTAAAAACATTTTTTAGGGAAGCCTGGGTGGCTCCATTGGTTAATAAGGATCTGCCTTCAGCTCCGGTCATGATCCCGGGGTCCTGGGATCAAGTCCTGCACTGGACTCCTTGCTCAGCGGGGAGCCTGCTTTTCCCTCTGCCTGCTGCTCCCCCTGCTTGTGCTCTCTCTCTTTCTGACAAATAAATTAATAAATAATTTTTTAGAATTTATTTGAGATTGAGAGTGAGAGAGAGCGAGCATGGGAAGGAAGAGGGTTGGAAGAAGAAGCAGACTCCCCACCCAGCAGGGAAGCCCAATGCGGGACTCGATCCCAGGACTCCAGAATTGTGACCTGAGCCAAAGGCAGTTGGTTAACCAACTGAGCCACCCAGGTGCTCCATTAATAACGTTCTTAAAACTTGTTGCAAAAATGATAAGTGTGTGTTAATACGTGCAACTGAATGAACAGTAATACTGATGGTTTTATAGACATTTCATTTCTTAGACTACCACCATTCACCATAACCATTATGGCTTAAAATTGGTATTTAAATGACTTTATTAGCTAAGGGACACTGGTCAGAACTTTTTCTTTGTGTTTTTAATAACTAACACTAATTGTTTCAGGTTGGCTAATGGGTGTGAGGAAACAGGAAGCTTCTGTTGATTTATTTACACAAGCGTAGAGGAGGAGGAAAATGCTTCCTTCTGCTTGCCACAAAAGGATTTCCTTCCATCAGAAAGAGGGGAACCTCTTAAGTAGAAACAGGAGAAAATTTGTGCCCTGAGATGGCCCAGATAGGGTTGCTCCCACAAAGTGAACTCTGTACCCTGGCTTAATGGAGCAGGTTTAGGTCTGTTTGTGGCTGCACTGTGATGGCATCTGTGGCTTACAGAGAGCTGTGAGCTATGCGAGTACAGAGCTGAGAGTTGCCCGAGCTGCTTATTCTGACCAGGTATTTGGCAGAAATTAGCAGCTTTCCCAGAGCTTTAATTTAGTGTCGTTAGCTTTTCCTAGAAACTGGGATCAGCTTCCTTTGAAACTTAGACTCACAGGTGACCAGTGTGACAGTGCAACATTGGTAGTAAGTGAGGAGAGTGGTTATCATATTGTTTCTCTTCGACTTGATTGGACATAAACGTTCTCCTGAACATCTTTGGGGGCATCAGGGGTGGTTGGGAACAAAGAGACCGACAGTTGTGGGTTTAGCATGGAGACAACCGAAGATTCTTTTAAGAGTCTTGGCTCTGTAGCGAGGCACTGGCTGGCTCAGTCAGTGGAGCATACGACTCTTGATCTTGGGGTTGTGAGTTCAAGCCCCATATCGGGTGTAGAGATTACTTAAAAATAAAATCTTAAAAAAAAAAAAAAAAAGTCTTGGCTCTGTAGAAACAAAGTAGAAATGATAGGTTTAAAAAATACTTCATTTGGGTCAAGGCACGCTAGGCACAAAATGTCACTGAGATTACTCAGATTTTTCCTCTTTCTGTTTGAACTTATTTCCACAGTAGGGAATCAAGCTGAGCTAAGACATAGAAGATGATACAATTCTCAGGTACAAGAGTGAAAGCAATTTGAAAGAGATGAGATTGGGGATAAAAGGTAGAGATTTTTGCGGAAACAGATTCTAGAGCTCTAGCATAATTCATTCAATTATTAGACATATTCAGCATCTCCAAGACAAGACACTGCACCCTGCTCTGAGGACCTATGGCGACCTAGAGCCTCTGCCCCCACAGGTGCTTTTGTTGCACTGAGGAAGCTTCCTATAACTCAGCAAGTGTTGCATGAGGAACTTGTGCTAGGTATTATGTGCAGAAAATATGTGATGAGTGAATGAATGACAGGGTTCTAATTTAATTTAATTTATTTATTTTAGCAAGAGAAAGAGCACACATACACGAGCAGGGGGAGGAGCAGAGGGAGAGGGAAAAGGAGAGGGAGGTCATCTCCAGCAGACTCCATGCTGAGCACAGAGCTCAGTCTCACAACCCCAAGATCACAACCTGATCTGAAACCAAGAGTTGGATGCTCAACCTACTGAGCCACCCAGGTGCACCATGATCGACAGTTTTATAATACTGGAAAGTGTTCATGATATCATTGAAAAATAAGATACAATATTCAGATGTATACTACGATTAGTTATGTTCTTTTCTCAATTAAAAAGTGTCAAATAATATTTTATAATGAAATAATGATAACATTCTACATTTCTATTTTATAAAATATAAACATATATTAATAAAATGTTTGGTTTACCTTTAGGCATTTTTTACACTTGCACGAGATATAATGACAAAACTCAACAGAAAAATGGTTCGTATCACTTTTTTTACTTTTGTTATGCTATTCGTTAAATTTGTTTTTCTTATTTTTGCTGCTTATTTATTTGATTAAAAGGATAGGGCTGTTTGTAACATAGTCACAGTGACTCATTTTTTCCTGACTCACATATTCACCTGATTGAATTTTGATTCTTATTTCTGTTTCTTCTGAACTGTGGCTGCTTCCATTCTTTCATCTAATTCTGTAGGCAGTCTTTAATGGAATTTTGACCAGAATAATTAAAATAACAATGACACAAATTAAATTTTTGCCATGAAATTTTCTAGTTTAGTTTTAACATGACAGGTATTTATACCTATATGTAATTATGATCTTAAAGTTGCTAAAGTTCACTTAAATTAGAAATGGTGTCAGTGATGAATCGTTAAGAGCACCTTGAAAGTTTGTTTTCACCAGAATCCTGAATATAACAGTATACCTTACATTAGCAACTGTTCTTACCTCTAGCAAGAGGATTGCCTATACCGATATCCTAACATTGTTTCCATCATTACCCTTGACACTTTACACTCCATTGGCTATTTTTCTGAACTGGAAATGGAGCTTCCCATCTAATACATTATTAATTTAAAGGTGCTATCTTAAAAATATGTTTCTCATTTTAATCCACCATTTCCAAAGATACGGACAACATCAGAGCCTGACAAGTCCCCTTTCTAATAAAATACTCTACTGAATCAACATTTGTGGCATAGTTTGACATTTATTTGTACAATTTAAATAATCGGGATCAAACCATGAAACTTTTATTTCCTTGGTAACTTCATCTTCCCTTTTTTAGAATGACAGCAATTCATCAGGGTCAGGTGGACCAGTGAAAATAACAGAGAACCGATCAAAGAAGACCAGTTTCTTCCGTTGTTCGCTACTTTGATGAACTCAGTTTCTGAGAGACTGCAGCACACCTAAAGGACCCTTTCCTGCTTCTCTGAAAGCACAGGTCAGCCAGCCTCAGAATCACACCGCCTGGCTGCTGCTGAGAGCACCACTGAAACTAGACTTCTCGACACAGAATGCCATGTGGATTCCAGCCTCATGGCCTATCAAGTTAACAGGCTCCTTTTTTCAAACATGGAAGCAATGAAGTGGAGACATACACAGGACTTAACTTGTTTTTCCTTTGGTTTGTCCCAGAAGCTGCTATCTTTTCTTTTTCACTTTGCACATCAGTGTTAGCCTGTCCCTGCTACAGCACAGTTTCAGACTCATATTTGCACACTTTTGCCTCATTATAAGTTCTAGACAAATTTGTGCACCTGGGAATGTTTGAAAAAAGTAAAACATTTAAAGCAGAGGTTAATGTACTAAAATTAAAAGATGTTTAGTCTGGGCCGTGTGGCCAGATGTTGTTGCATTGATAGAATTTTTTTAAGGGCTCTAATTTGTGATTTCCTTAAATAAGAATCATTAAATTCTGATAAAAGTGATCTTAAAAATTCATTTAAAATGTCCATCTATTCATCAGAGGCCATAATTTCTTTATTTCTTCAGGTTGTTTAGAATTTTGCTTCATTCCTGACCTTTTTGTGGGAGAGTTTGGTAGCTGAATAAGTCACTTTTTCAATTGATTACCTCTCTCTGATCACTAGAAGCTGCATTTGGAAATCACCTTAATATTGCGTTTCCTGGGCTTTATATTTACTATTCTCTCCTATGTTTGACCTCTTGTAACCACTCAGTGATCAAAAACATAACGTATTTGAACATTGTTGTCTGTTTCTAATTGTGAACTTCTTGAGCTGAAATTTTACATAGGCAGAGAGATGTACCATTTAGATCTTATTTTAGCATCTTACTGTGGTTCTGTCATATCAGCATCATAATACATGCAATGTATTTTTTCTTAAGTTCACTCTTTAACTTGCTGGTTTCGTTTGTAATACCCAGTCTCTATTGTGATCCCTGTCTGCAAAAGTTAACAAGTATTGGATTTAGATTTTTGTTTGTAGAAAGCTTACCTATAGGGAGATAGATTAACTTGTTGATATAAGTGTAACAGAGATAGCTCTTGGTAAACAGAATGATTTTTTGTTCTGTTTTTATTTGAGCTCCCTCCTCCTCCTCCTCCTCCTCCTCCTCCTTCTTCCTCTTCTTCTTCTTCTTCTTCTTTAAACAAAGGTAATTAGACCTAGTGCAGCCTCTAGGAAAAGTCTTGCCTTTTTGTTAGAGAAAATAGGAGCAAGGTTTCCATTTTAAAACATCTGTTATTGAATGCGTGGAACCCGGTTCCATCTGTTTGGGTTTGTTGTTAAAGAACTCGGTCCAGTCATTTGGGCCAAAGCCAGCCATAAGCTCAGCTGCCTTTCTAACCAGACAGTAGTACTGGTATACCTTTTGTAGATGAAACCTTCACATAAGAAAAAAATAAAAAGCTATTTAGGGTTAACTTATGTGCCAAATTCAGATCATGTTGTTGTTATTCTAGCCTTCAATGTCTTAATACAGCAGGGAGTAATGAATAGGTGATTAGGGAAATTAATTCTGCCAATAATTATCCTTCCTGTTAGGCTTTTTTTGTTTCATGAAGGTTACCATCATGCTTGAGAGTTGAGAGTGGAGATGGAAATGGAAATGGATTGCTTGTTCAAGCAATGGATTCAAGCAAATGGATTGCTTCAGATCAAGACATAACATTGGAACGCTTGGACCCATCAGACCTTTACTATTGTTTGAAAACTTATGTACAGTTTAGCAGCTGCAAATATACCAGAGCTATTTTTGATGGATACACTAAACTTAATGTTGGCAGATCTCAGCCTTCTTGATTTCGTTTGTTTGTTTGTATTTACCTGTAGTCCTACAGGCACCTGGTTGTGTCCCATTCTAATCAGTAGTTGCTTGATTGAAAGTTGATTGTACATCTACCATTTTAAAATTAGCTCCATTTTTGGAAAGAAAAACTAATTTCTTAGAAACATCTCTTATTTACTAATTTTCTGAAAAAGATCCAAGCAGTTAAGCTTTCTGAATGGTAACGAAATACTTTCTAAAAGGCAAGTGCTATGACACCATGTATGAATGTAATTCTCCTAGTAATTTACCTCTGACTATTTGGTGTCTTAACACTTTGGTTTATATCTCAGGGGTTGTCTGCAAACCAAAACTGACACATTCTGTGGTTAGATTTTGTTTTTTTGTTTTTTGTTTTTAAACACAATGCTTTGCTTTTGTTTCATTCCTTCTCTCTTCTTTTGTCTGATGTGGGCTAATAGTTAGTCTCCACGAACTTCCCTTTGAAAGAGCCTGTAAAAGTTAGATGAGTCTAAAAGTGCTCTTTGAAGTAGCAGCAATTTGGAGGTAGATGCTCTGTTATATAGAAATAAATCGTCCTTGCTATTTTCTTACGTTTAGCTTTGCTAAATTGTATATAATTTGAGCTAAGACCATAGGAAGTTTACTTTCTGCATGGTAAAATGGCCCAATAAATATTCCACTTTGCTTAATAATGTACATATAGTGCATTATTTTTTCTATGCGTAGATGAATTTAGTGACAGATAATTGTCTGTTCCCTGCTGAAACTGAAGAAAGCTAGTTTGTGTGAACATGTTTGTGGTCTTACAGACAAGGTACAGGAAGGCGTTTGCAGCAGTATTTGTGGTTCGGGGGCTGCACGTGACTATCAGTGTGCTGATTCTTGACAATGATTGGACTAGACCTTTTCAAGTAGAGTCTGAGGATTTCAGACACTGAAATGTGCTGTAACTCAGTAGCATGTAAACCAGTTGATTGTAAAACGTTTCACTGGGAATTTATTTTAACTATGTTTTACTTCGTATAGATTATGAGAAAATAATCCACCTGTGCATCGGTTAGGAGGTGCTGCAGGGTTTCTTACTATTTACATGAACATTTTGTGCAGTCTTTGTTATAAATGTTCAGAAGACTATATACTCTTTACTTTGAAGGACTATTTTTTAATTATACCTCATTTAGCTAACTAGTATTCTAATACCTGGTAGAAAACCGGTGAGCCAGCCTTGAAGCCTCCAACACCATTTAGATTATATGTTTTGTTTTGGACTAAAGACATCATTGGAAAAGGTAGGAGATAGCTTACTCTAGAATAGAACATACATGTCATAGCCACTAGTGCAAACAAGGTATGATCTCCCTGTCTCCCTTAAGAAGTTTAGCTGTGCAATATAGATGAACGTTTGCAGAAATTTCTAAGTAAGAGATTATAATTCCATTTTACAGATTCTGAATGCTGAGAATCTGTATTAAGACTTACAAAGTTTTTCCTGTGAACAGTAAGTGAGGCATTTAAGCAGATTTTTTTTCTAGTTCATGACTTAGCTTTCTTTATAAATTTAGTACTTAATCTTTAAAGATGAGCTTTTAAGCTTCAAATTTTAATACAGCATTTCATTATGTTGGTTTACTTATCTCACATTTTAAGCACTCATTTCTGCCGTCAGGTTTTTTAGAATTTTTCTTCTAACAGAAAAGACATTCCTTTTCCCTTCTTGTTATATGCAAAGAAGGGAGGGAAATTGAATGTCGAAAAAAAAAAAAGAGAGAGAGAGAGAGAAGAGAAATTTCTTGTCCTAGAGGGACCTAGAGGGAATATGCTAATAAAATTTTAAATCCCAGCACAATTTTACAGAGAATCAGTCTGTTTTTTTTTTAGACTAATAAAATTAACTGGAGTTCTGTTCAGTCTGAAAAAATTCTAAATGACTGAAATTTACAGAAGTGAATATCAGCAAATAATTATTTTAGGGATATTTTCAAATTTTACTTCATTTTTTGAAATGCTTGTGCCATATTGATTGCATTTCTTACTGCCAAGAACTAATAGAACTTCTGGTTTCATTTTCTTACCTTTTTTAAAATGTGAACTTAATTATTATAATTCCTTCCTATGGCCTTACAGATGAGTTATATTTTGTTTTTTGCAGCTGACACTGCAGTTCCTTTAGTGCAAAATGCCATAAACTATTTGACTAAAATCATGCCTCTAATGGGAAATACCTAGTTTTTCCATAGATTTATCCTTCTGTATATGTTTCAGCATATTTTATTTTTGCTTCAACAGCTTAATGTGAAAAGCTCCTGCAGATAAAGTGAACCTGTCATGTGGTTAATCTTGTTTAAGCCAATTCATTAACTGTATACTGATACTGATGCTGTGGTTTGTTTTGTTTTGTTTTTAAATGGATTTTATTCCAGGTGAACTTTTTTTTACAGTAATGTTCGTCTAAAATAAAAACTACATAATGAAAATAACTCATGACTCTGAAATGAATTGCACATTTAAAAAATGTTTCTTCAGATTTGCTACATGTATGATTCAAACCATGGTAGACTTGAGATATTTTAGCAAACTTATCTGACTTGGAATTGCTTAAAGACTCAGAAAAATTGAGGTACCTGGCTGGCTTAGTCGTTAAGCATCTGCCTTCGGCTCAGGTCATGATCCCAGGGTCCTAGGATCGAGCCCGCATCTGGCTCCCTGCTCGGCAGGAGCCTGCTTCACCCTCTCCCAGTCCTCCTGCTTGTGCTTTCTCTCTCGCTGTCTCTCTGTCAAATAAATAAAATCTTAAAAAAAAAAAAAAAGAGAGAGAGAGAGACAGACAGAAAAAATGGCCAGATCTCCTGCTCTTAGCTAGATCAGAATACATTGAGGTGATTCTGTTATAGAATGGCAGTCTTAAATTGATCATCCTTCCCTTCTTAGTCCTCCCACGTTTAGTTTCTGTTTGGTTTTCACTTCCAAATACCACATATTGAGACCCCAGCCCTGTCCCTATTCTCCCACAACGCTTGTGCACGTTCCTGGTCGTAGCCTTTCGCATTCATACCCAGCACCATTTTGGACCTTCACTGTTCTCAAGTTTCCCACTTCTCTCCCTTTACTCTGGATAAGTCTTTCAGTTCCTGCTTCCCAGAGAAAAGCATCAGTTAGCCATCTCTTCCTCTCTATCCTATGGCCTACCAGGGTCCAGCGCCCAACGCCACCCTCATCCTCACTCCTTCCTCTTGGAGCAGAAGCATCCCTTCTCTTCCGTGCCTTTCTCACCACTGCCTCTTTTCTGCACTCGTCCTCCCACCTCTGCCCTTCAGAGAACGCTAAGCTCTTTCTCTTCCACCTTCACACTCTTATCCCGTGTTACACCTGGCCCCTCATCATCTAAGCACCCTAACGCCACAGATGTTGGCCTCGTGTCTCTCTCCCCTACTGCCCTTTTTTCTCTTCTTCCTGTTGTAGCTAAGCTTCTTCAGAGAGTTGCCTACAGTTACCATCTTCACTTTTTCATTTTTCCTTTATTCCTCAGCCTACTCCAGTTTGGCTTCTTCACCAGCCACTTCACTGACATTGGTCTTACAGTGGCCTAGTTGCTCAAGTCGCAGACAATTTTTGGTCCTTATCTTGGTTAACCTCTTGGCGGCATTTGACCAGTATATCTCTTCCTCCCAGAAATGTTCTCATAGCTTCTGTGACAGTATTCTCCTGATTCTCCACTTTTCCAAAAATAATTTCATCCTTTTTCATGGCTCTTAAATGCTCGTAACTTCTGTGATCGGGGGAATAATGGCCCCCAAGGATGTTCATGTCCTGATCCCTGGAACCTGTGAATGTCACTCTACATAGCAAAGAGGACTTCACAGATGTGGTCAAGGTAAGGCTTTTGAAAGGGGGGTATATTGGGGTGGAGTGTGTGTAATCCCAAAGGTCTTTATGGGAGGGACACAGGAGGAGTTGGAATCAGAAGGAAACTATGAGATGACAGAAAGGGAGTAAAGGTGTGATCATGCAGGCCTGTGAGCCAAGGAAGGTAAGTAGCCTCTGGGATCTGGAAAAGGGAAGGGAAGAGATTCTCTCCTAAGGCCTCCAGAAGGAACCAGCTTGGCCCTGACACCTTGGCTTTAGACTGGTAAAACTCATTTCATAATTCTGGCCTCCAGAACTCTAAGAGAATAACTTTGTGTTTCTTTAAGCCACTACATTTGTGATTATTTGCTACAGCAACAATAGGAAACTAATACGGCTTTCAAGTTTATATCTCTAGCCCCGCCCTCTTTGCAGACAGGAAGATTTCCAAATTGATCTGCCTATTGGACATCTCCCCTGGGATCTGCTACAGGTACATCAAACAACATGTCTGAGTCTTAACTCTGCTCTCCATCTTTCCTGCTCCCCAGCAGTTCCCACCAACAATCCTTAAACGTAAGAGGAGAAAGCTGTTCTCTTTCCTCTTTTCTCCCTCATGATAGATATTAGCACAATCATCTACTTAGGTCCACACATGGTTTACCACCCTCCAAGTCTTATAGATCAAACACCTTTATCTCTTCCTCATCCATCCACTTGTCCATTGTTTCTGCCCCTGTCTGTGTTCAGGCCTCCCCATCTTTTGCCTAGATCTCTGCAACCTCTCCTAACCAGTTGCCCAGTCTCTACTCTTAGTTTCCTCCAAGTCAATTTTCATAGCACCAACAGGAATCTTCTGTCACTGCCAAATTTAATCCTTCAGTGGTACCTCACAACCTTGGGGTAGAAGCTAAACTCTTTAGCCTGGCAAACAAAGAGCTTTACTACCCCCACATCTTTTCTCTCCGGCCTGGGATCTTGTCAGACCCTAACTCATACACATTTTGAACATCACCAGTAACTGCAATTTCCCGAGCACACCGTGCTTTCTCATTCCTTTGCTTATGCTGCACCTTTTACTGACTTCCAACCCTTTTTCTGGCTAACTCTTCCTTGTCTTTCAGGACTCAGTAAGGGTTTCTCTGGGAAGACTTTGGGCACAACCCATCCAGGTTAGGATCCCCCTCCCATGTGTGCCCAGAGTTTCAATGCACTGGATTCTAACTGTCTGCTTATTCCCTTCCCACTAGACTCTAAGTTCCTGTAAGCATGGGGACCAGTCTTTAGCTTTGTATCCATAGTATCCAGGAAGGAGTCTGGCACATAGTAGGTGTTTAATAAGTGTTGGAAGAGAATCAGTGAGCTTCAGCAATCGTCAAAATTAACATGTTGAAGAAAGCTATGTCATTTTGGAACTTTTTTGTTTTCCATTTACTTCTTAATTGAAAACTTGAGGAGTAGGGATGCCTTGGTGGCTCAGTTGGTTAAGTGTCTGCCTTTGGCTCAGGTCATGATCCCAGGGTCCTGGGATTGAGCCCCAAGTTGGGCTCCCTGCTCAGCAGGGAGCCTGCTTCTCCCTCTGCCTGCCGCTCCCCTTGCTTGTGCTCTCTCTCTGAAATAAATAAAATCTTAAAAAAAAAATCAAGCAAACAAACAAAAGCTACTTGAGGAGTCAATGGCACTGCTACTTAGCCTCAAACTCTTCTCTTACAAACAGCATTGTTGAAGTCCATGTAAAAGGGCTTTTTGAACAGCAATGCCCTATATAAGTGTAAGGTACTATTATTCGGAGAAGACTTGAAATTAGTTTTTCTAGTAAATAACCATGAATGCTGAAGATGACTATTTTACTGGTGACTTTGTCAGTTTGGTCTAGTTGCTTTCTTCTTTTCTATTCCAGAGGACATCATTAAAGATGTCTTTACCTGCCCATTTTTAAAAACTAGGTTTGAGGACTAAGATTGAATTGATATATGGTCAAGATACTATGAATACAAATTCCCTCAACTTATAGTTCTGCGTGTTGAGTTGCCTACTTCCAAAATATTTGAAGCAGCTTTAACCAAGACACATGGATCTAGTTACAGTTGGGGTAATCAAGTCATTAAAATAAGGATAAAAGAGTAACTGATTTTCTGAAGTCATTGCAGTAATTATAATAACAGAAACCCAGAAGATATATTTAGCTTCTAGCTTCTTGGGAGTCAAGATAAGGCCTGAATATGATGAGTTAGCACTCAGAGCTGAGTGTATGCATTTGTCAGGAGAAACAATTTTTTTTCTAGCTTCGAACTCAAATAATAAAGCATGGATCTATTAAAAATATTCAATAATGATAATTAAGTTTTTTTAAAAAAGATTTTACTTATTTATTAGAGAGTGAGCATGAGCACATGTGCATCCGCAGAGAAGGGCAGAGGGAGAGAAAGAAGCAGATTCCCTGCTGAGTGGGGAGCCCCATGTGGAACTTGATCCTAGGACCCTGGGATCATGACCTGAGCTGAAAGCAGACGCTTAACCTACTGAGCCACCCAGGCACCCCAAAATTAAAGTTTTATAAAAAGTGCAGGAAAAATGTAGATGGCTGTTTGTTGGATAAAAATCTTAACTTAAGCTAAGGACCTGAGTATATCATGCTTCTGTGAAGGTATTTCTGCATGGAGCTGAAGTGATGGAACTGCATTTGATAACTTTGATTCAGGATAGAACCAAAAGAATCTACATAATGGTGAGTCTATCATTTTGCACTGTTGTCTCAGCCTGAGTTTCAGTTGGTGCTGTATAACACATTTCAAAATGAAGAAGGATTTTGTGGAGTGAAGTCAGGTTGCAAGATGGGGCCCCTCAGTGGGCCTGGAGACTGCTTGCAATTCTCTCTCCCTCTCCTCTGCTCCCCCTCTCTAAAAAAAGCACAACTTTCCCAAAGACTTGGGGGTGTGCGGACAAAACACACACAAAAACAACCCTGAGGACAGCTTCCCTTACTGCTATTTCATACTTATACTGTTATGAGTTATCTACTGGGTTACCGCTATATGGGTATTATATGACAGAGCAGGAAGTCCCCCTAACTGTGCCAGTAGCAAAATGTGCCTTAAAAAAGACAAGTTTATTTAGGAAAAAAACTTAAAAAGCAGAAAAGACAACTTTATTTAGAACAGGAATCCTGCTTCTGTCTGCAGCTGCTTTTCTTCATTGGATCTGGAATCTTCCCCGTTCTGGCTCCAAAGCGGGCTGAGGAACCTCCTCTCTTCCTAGTGACCTCCCAGCCGGCACCGATGGCCTGATCAATGTGCACCAGTGAGTGGTGTTGGTAATGGCGGGGATCGTGGCCCTCAGCTACAGTCGCCAGTGAACAGAGCCTCTGCATCAGGGCTGCCCCAGATGCCAAGTGGGGTGGAAAGCTTGGCGCTGAGGCCCGCCCCCGCCCCGCCTCCCAGCCTCAGTCGTTACACCCCCTCACCGCCCGGCCCCAGCCCCGCGGAGGCTCGCCGCCCAGCCCCCGGCGCCCTCCGCCCCGCTCCGCCCAGCTTCCAACCCCTTCCGCTGCGTCCCAACCCGTACCTTCGCTCCGCCCTAACCCTCCCCATGGCTCCCGCCCCCACTCCAACCTCCTCCACCGCGCCCCGCTCCTCCTCCCACTCCCTCCGAGGCTCTGCGCTCCGCTCCGCCCCGCGGTCCCGCCTCTCCACACCCGGGTTCCAGCCTCCTTCGCCTTGCTCCCTTCGCCCCGCCTCCAGCCCCCTCGGCAGCGCTCCGCCCCTCCCACTCCCTGCCCCTCCGCCGCGCTCCGCCCCGCCTCCAACCCCCTCTGCCCCGCCCCACGCCCCCTCTGCGGCGCTCCGCCCCGCCCACTCCAGCCTCCTCTGCCCCGCCTCCAAACTCCTCCGTCTTGTCCCGCCTCCTCCGCCTTGCCCCGCCTCCTCCACTTCTCCTCCAGCCCCCTCCGTCGCTCCCTGCTCGCACCCCCGCGCAGCGCTCAGCTCTGTCAGCGCCCGGCGCACCTTGCGTCCCTGTTAGGCCTCCCGGCCGGCTTCCGCCGTCGCCATGACGGCGGCCGTGTTCTTTGGCTGCGCCTTCATTGCCTTCGGGCCTGCGCTGGCCCTCTACATCTTCACCATCGCCACCGAGCCGTTGCGCGTCATCTTCCTCATCATCGGGTGAGGCGGTTGCTCCGGGAAGCCCGGACTTGGGGCTCTCCTCCCCTGCGGGAGGTAGCGGCGACCCCCGGCGTCCCCGCCAAGGGGCTCGACCTTGTTGGGCTTTGGAGGGGAGAAGGGTTGGGAAGGGGAGAGCCGAGATCCCGCTCCTCTGGTACTCTTCGTCCTCCGAGGGTCGGGGGGAAAAGAAAAAGAGCCCCAGGACCCCACAGGCCGTGCTTTAGGGAAGGAGCTCAGAAAACCCTGATGTATGGCTCCTGAGTTTTTGCCGAGTGTCTGTGGGTGGGTTCTGGTGAGTTGTGCAGCCATTAAAATTGTATGAAAAAATTGTGGGTAAGTTCAAATTTTTCATCTTTTATTTTACTGGAGGGGGTCCCTAGTTGCCCTCAGATTCTCACAGACATCTGTAATCAATCCCAAATGGGTTAAGAGTACATTAGCCCCCGGAGCTTAGGTGCTTTAAAGCATACCCGTGCCCGACCCCTACCGCAGATCAGCCAAATCGTGATGTCTAGGGGGTAGGATTCGGGCTACGGATTTTTTTTTTTTTTTTTAAAGCTCCCCAGGTGATTCAGGTGTAGAGCCAAAGGGTGGCAACCCGTGGAAACCCGTGAAAACACCGAAGCACCTTTCAGTGCATCTCTTTGCAGGAGCTTGGTAAATACTGAACTCTTGCGGCGAATGTGGTCATAATCCCGGTTTTCACCTGTCTGGCAGCTCTTCCGGGGGCCCCGCATCTCCCCCTCCACCTTTGAGTTTCACTTAGTACCTCGAGAAACAGCCATGGTAGGCCAGTGATAACCACCTTTTCTGAGCTGCTTCACCTCTCACAACTGTATTGATTATGAGACTGACGCGCTGCCCACTGCGCTAAGAGGGCCGTTCACAACTGTATTGAAAGTGCCGCATCAGATGGGTCATTTTAAAAACAATGGAGATTTGAGCAAAAGGTTTGTTAAAGCTTGTTATAATCATTAAAATCCTCAGGTGTGTTGTTGAAGCCAAACCTGGAAAGCTGACTTAGATTTCAACAGGTTTTCAACCTCTGAATTTTATACCAATCACTCCGTTAATAGAGATGTAGACTTTTTTGGGGACGGGGTGGTGGGGGAGAGAAAGATACGTATTTGCATATGAATGGCAAAGCACTAATTAGGAAGAGTAGCAAATAACCAGGTTTTAAGCTAGATAGTCCTTGACAGATAGTTTGCAGATGTACTTTAGAAGGAGCAGGGCCACTGGAAAAAAATGATTGTTAGGAAAAAAATCTCACATTCCTCTTGAACTGCATGTTCATCTCGCCAGGGAAAATGAACCATTGATTAAGAAAAAGTGACCCAGGGGGCGCGTCAGTGGCTCAGTGGGTTAAAGCCTCTGCCTTCCGCTCAGGTCATGGTCTCAGGGTCCTGCGCTCGAGCCCCACGGAGCCCTGCATCAGGCTCTCTGCTCAGCAGGGAGCCTGCTTCCTCCTCTCTCTGCCTGCCTCTCTGCCTACTTGTGATCTGTCAAATAAATTAAAAAGAAATTTTTTTTTATGAATAAATAAATGTTTAAAAAAAAAAAAAAAGAACAAGTGATCCAGGGCATCAATTTATGAAGACTTTTTTCCCCCTCTAAAAGAGTCAGGAAATCTGTTCCTTCTCAAGTAGGGTTTTCTGACTTTTAAATCGTTATGAATCCTGTTCACTTACACCTTTCTGTTTTTCAGAGCTTTTTTCTGGTTGGTGTCTCTGCTGTTTTCCTCCCTTTTTTGGTTCATGGCAAGAACCATCACTGACAACAAAGATGGACCAATACAGAAATATCTGCTGATCTTGGGAGTGTTGGTCTCAGTCCTTATCCAAGAAATGTTTCGGTTTGTGTATTATAAACTCTTAAAGTAAGTTAAATATTTGCTTTACTTTTTTTTCCATTTATATTTGAATTATGATTTAATAGTTTGAAACCTTAATATGGTGTAGTATTGAGGGTCTGTGCCTTCCTACAGAGTTGTAAGTCAAGGGGTTGTACATTTCCAGCCTGAAAATATTGAGTATTTTTTTAAAGATCTATTTATTTTAGAGAGTGCATTTGCGTGGTAGGGAGGGGCAGAAGGAGGGGGGGGAGGGAGAATCTCAGGCAGACTCCCTGCCGAGGGTGGAGCCCACTCATCTTGGGGCTTGATCCCACAAGCCTTACTGGAGCTGAAATCAAGGGTTGGACGCCCAACCGACTGAACCACCCAGGTGCCCTGCAAATACTGAGTATTTTAACTTGTGGACATTTCTTCCTTCACTCATTCAAAAAAATATTTCTTGAGAATTTACTCAGTGCCAGGCACTGTCCTAGGCACTGGGGATACAGGATGATTAAAAGACCATCTCTGTCTTCATGGAGGTTATGGTGGAAGGAGACAATACTGAATGAACAAGAAAATACACTGTATGTTAGAAGATAATAAGTGCCTTGCAGGAAAATAAGCTAGAGAAATAGTCACTGAAATAACAAGAAAAACTGTTCCAGCCTAGAATTAATGTGTGCTTCTCTTTGCCACCACTGAAAATAAATAATTCCTATGGAGATTGTGTCTACTACTATTTTGGCTGTATTAGGGGAAAACAGGGGTTTATTTTGTGATGTTTCATGTGATTTCATGTCTATAATAGAAAAATATGTTTAAAAAACCATGGTTATGAGTTCTTTTTTAAGGCCAGGAAGTAGGCCATCTGTAGGATCCATGAGGACCTCACATGAAACCACGAATTTAAAGCACAGCTTGAACTTAGAACCATATTTTCTTTCAGGCAGTCATGAGGTTGGCTTTGATTATATAGTAAGCCTTAATAAAGTGATGAGTGTGCTCTTTTTATTTCTGCAAATGAGATAATTAAGGCATTCCACAAATTTCATGTATGCAATCAAGACAGAGTCTCAAAAGTATCTCTTGTAATAGGCTTCTGATAATTTGTTCTTGCCAATATACCAGGCCTTTTGTACTTTTTACTTGTTGCTTTGAAATATTTTATATATATATTTATTTATTTAAAGTATGGGGTTGGGGAGGGGCAGAGGAAGAGAGAGAATCTTAAGCAGGCTCCATGCTCAATGTGGAGTTTCATGTGGGGCTCCATCTCACAGCCCTAAGCTCATGACCTGAGCTGAAATCAAGAGTCAGAGGCTTAAACGACTGAGCTACCAGCTGCCCCTACTTGTTGCCTTTTTCTTTTTTTAAAGATTCATTTCTTTATTTTAGAGAAGAGGGTGGTGGAGGGAGAGGGGGAATCTCAAAGGGAATCCACATTGAGCAGAGATCTCATGAGACTCGATCTCATGACCCTGAGATCATGACCTGAGCTAAAATCAAGAGTTGGATGCTCAACCAACTGAGCCACTCAGGCGCCCCCTTACTAGTTGCTTTTAGTAATAGTGAAATTTAATAATGAAGCACTTTTAATTACAAATAGCAAGCCAGGAAGCTATTGCTTAGAAGTAAAATTCTTAGAAAAGGTTTAAAAATGAAATTTCCATTCGTTTCTGGAACTATCAAAGAGCAACAACCAAGTAGGAACAATTTAAGCTTCCACAAGAATATAATCCTTAATAGATGAAACATCTATTCAGCTGTGGTTGAATGTTTTGTGATATGCAGCAATTACTTTAATTCCAAAATTATTTTTAACTGTACAATATATTCAGGTAATCAAAATTCCCTCTTTCTGACCTCTGCCCCACATAGCCAAAAGAAATCTCTGTTCCATGGTTGTCATCTTGTCTCTTTCAAGGCTACAAATACCTCATTCCTTTACCTGGCCCTCAGAAGACATAGATATGGCTTCCAAACTTTTCCATCTCTTTTTTGTCAATAGACACCTGTTTTTGTTAGTGCCTGGAGTTTACCTGTGCTTAGGACCCAGCACAGTACCCTTCTGTGGTCGAAGTCGTACAGAGAGCAGTGGTCTTTCCCACCCTTGCTTGGGCACTGTACTCTGAAATCAGTCTCAGATTACCCTGTTTTTTTCCTGTCAGCAGTATCACTGGCTCATGTTGGTTTTGCATTTTCACATATGTTCATCCTACTTTTGGAGCAGACCTAATTTTGAATAGATTTTCATAGTTTAGGGGCATGGGTTTAACAACACCCTAGGATATTAGGTTTTAAAATCCGACTTACCTGGAATGACTAAATCTGCTGGTCTTTACCACCTTATTTCTTCATGGATTATACCTGGCATGCAACTTTTATTGCCACTGTCCTATGGTTCTAAAGGACTACAAGCTGAACGTAGCTTGCTCTTTTTAATGAGGACAGTGAGGGAGTGGGGACATACTGGAAAGGAATTATAGGTCCCTCAAGCCTCCCATGCCACCAAGTTGAGAGAAGCCTCTTTGGCCTTCTACGGAAACCATGATTATTCCTCTGAAAGAGCCTTTGGAAATTAACAAACAGAAAATAGGACAAACCTGTATTAATAGGTGACTTTACTTCCCATTGCAAAATGCATCTTCACCAAGCCTTTGCATTATTGTACATTATTTTTCTAGCAAATTTTAGAAATGGTGGCTGTCATGTAGTTATATGTTAAAACAAGTTTGAGAATTACTATGATACTTTATTCATGACTAACATATAAATATGTTTAACTTGCTCTCGTGCTGTACTACATTCAAATATAGGAACTTTGGTTTAATTAATATATTAGCTATCTCCACTTCCAAAGTAGGTTTTCAACTTTAAAGTACTGCTCCAGGGCACCTGGGTGGCTCAGTGGGTTAAAGCCTCTGCCTTCGGCTTAGGTCATGATCCCAGGGTCCTGGGATCGAGCCCCACATCAGGCTCTCTGCCCAGCAGGAAGCCTGCTTCCTCCTCTCTCTCTGCCTGCCTCTCTCTACTTGTGATCTCTGTCAAATAAATAAATCTTAAAAAAAAAAAAAAAAGTACTGCTCCAAGTCAAACCGTAAGAGACTCTTAATGTCACAAAAAAAACTGAGAGGGGCGGAGGGGTGAGGAGGGAGAGGGTGGTAGGGTTATGGACATTGGGGAGGGTATGTGCTATGATGAGTGCTGTGAAGTGTGTAAACCTGGCGATTCACAGACCTGTACCCCTGAGGCTAATAATACATTATATGTTTATTAAAAAAATAAAAAGGTATTGCTCCAATCACATTTTTGCTATCTGAATTTGGTGCCAAGATTATAATATGAAAGGTTTGCACCAGTTTTATATATATATGAAATTGAATCAAAATATTTATCACTGCAGTCTCATATAGATTTATTTCATGGGTCAGGCCTTGGGAACAAGTACTTCATCTTGAAGAATGAATAAATGAATTGTAACTTTCAGCATAGCTAAGAGCGGTACTGTGAGAAACTGGCATGTGGCCACAAGTGATAGTTCTTCCTATAGTAGTTTCTTTAAAAAGATCCAAATTATGGTTGCATATGTTGCCTAAAACATACATTAAACATTTTTTGACTTGAAGCTTTTGTAATTTAATCCAGTTTTGTCTTATAATGCTGATACCATAAATATTTCCTAATTTTAGAACATCTTCCATTTATAGAAAAAATGTTAAGATAATCATTACTACAATTTCTTTTTTTTTTTAAAGATTTTATTTATTTATTATAGCATGAGTCAGAGGTAGGGAAGGGCCAAGGGGGAGGGAGAAACAGAAGCAGACTCCCTGCTGAGCAGGGAGCCTAAGGTGGGGCTCTGTCCCAGGACCCTGAAAGCACAACCTAAGCAAAGGCAGATGCTTAGCCAACTGAACCACCCAGGTGCCCCCACAAAGTTTATATTTCAAAAATTGGACTTTGTCTTTTTTGTTCTTGGAAATAGTAATAAATGTAAACAGAATTTTCCACTTCAGTAAAATGGTCAAATTAAAAACATTGTCCCAATAGCCCAACTATGGAAAGAGCATAGATGTCCATCAACAGATGAATGAATAAAGAAGATGTGTATGTATATATATATATACATATATATATACATATATATATGAATATTATGCAGCCATGAAAAAAGGAAATCTTGCCATTAGCAACCACATGGATGGAACTAGAGAGTATTACTCTAAGTGAAATAAGTCAATCAGAGAAAGGCAATTATCATATGATCTCACTGATACAAGGAATTTGAGAAACAAAACAGAGGATCATCGGGGAAGGGAGGGAAAAATCAAACAAGACAAAACCAGAGAGGGAGACAAATCTTAAGAGACTCTTTTTTTTTTTTTTAAGATTTTATTTATTTATTTGACAGAGATCACAAGTAGGCAGAGAGTCAGAGGGAGAGAGAGAAGGAGGCTCCCCGCTGAGCAGAGAGCCCAATGTGGGGCTCAATCCCAGGACCCAGAATCATGACCTGAGCCGAAGGCAGAGGCTTTAACCCACTGAGCCACCCAGACACCCCTTAAGAGACTCTTAATCTCAGGAAACAAACAGTTGCTGGAGTGGAGGTGGGTGGGAGAGATGAGGTCGCTGGGTGATGGACATTGGTGAGGGTATGTGCTATGGTGAATGCAGTGAATTGAGTAAGACTGATGAATCACAGACCTGTACCCCTGAAACAAATAATACACTATATATATATTTTTTTTAAATAAGAAGAAAAACACTGTCCCTTACATCATCAATCATGTGTTCTATCCATCAGGACCATGGAAACGAATGGTGTTTTCTACTTTTCCATTTCCTAATGTTAGCGTTGAGAACTGTTTCCATAAACCTTTCCTCTCATAAACTTGGAACATAGAATGAGGAAGTTTATTAGACTTTCGAATTTATATATTTAATATATTTGTGATGCCTTGCTATACCAGATAGCAAAAATGTTTTATTCATTATTAAGCAATTTATATAAAACAAATCCTCTAAAATTTGATTCTGTTGTGCCATTATGTCTACTTGTTGATAGAGATTACTATAATATATGTCTCTCAGCTTTAATTAGCCTTTTTTTTTTTTAAGATTTTATTTATTTATTTGACAGACAGATCACAAGTAGGCAGAGAGGCAGGCAGAGAGAGGAAGGGAAGCAGGCTCCCCACTGAGCAGATAGACCGATGCGATGCCATGCAGGACTGGATTCCAGGACCCTGGGATCTGAGCCGAAGGCAGAAGCTTTAACCCACTGAGCCACCCAGGTGCCCTTTAATTAGCCTTTAACAACATTCCTGTGACAGGTTATTTTATTTAGGAAAATGGAACATTTTGGTTGGTTACTGCTCTAGAGAAAGATGATACAGCCACTTAAGTTTTGATTAATGTCCTTGCTACCAAATAATGCTTCTAAATGGAGAGCCCTGAAATGGCAAATTGTTTCTTTTGAGTCTAGAAAAGAAAAAGATCCTTTTCATTTTTCTTATTACTACTATGGTTGAATTCTACATTGCCTTAATTTAAAGTAACCAGTGGTATTTGTATTTATGTAATGAGTAGGCCTGCTATATTGAATACGAATACCTTGAAATTTAAATTAACACAATGCCCAGAGTATGCATATCTTTTGGTTAATTAAATTTTCTACTCTTAGAGTTAACCTAACTCATTTTGTTTCAGTACTTGGTGAAAAATCAATCTAAAATGTTTGGTTTCTTTATTGTTTTAACAAATATACCTTCTTGTAAATACAATGTAAATATCCTTTGAGTCAGGATCATTGTTGCAGAGTTTCTAGCCAACAAATGTTAGTAATCGTGACAGTAATAGAACTGACAGCTACAGCTTGCATTCCTACCTAATACATCTGCATGGAAGTAGGGACTCAAGATAAGTTTGAGAATTGTTCCCAACAGAAGCACAGATATGATCACTCTGAAGATTATTTCTTAGTGACCAGTATTCTAATGTTTCATTTAGGTATTCATTTATTTTCTTTCTAGCATCTTCTCTAATTCTCCCCTGAAGCCTGATTGGGATATGAAACAAATATGTAGAATATTTTATCATCTGAAATCATATGATTAAGTACCCCTATGAGACCTCAGATCATGGGCATTCTAGGATTTAAGAGTAAGGAGAGATTAGTGATTATCAGTCACTGGTAGAGATGACTTCTTTGACAAACTACTGACTAAATGAGACTTTGGAAGATGAGTATAATTTAGGTTCTACGAAGTGGAAGGTAAAAGGGAGGGTAGCAAAATAGCTATAACCCAGGTGGGATTGAAGGTCTAAGTACTTCGTAAGAGGGGAAAAATTCAGAGTGGTAGATAGGACATTGAATTAAATATTTACTGAGCTCAGAAAATAGAACCATTGCTTTTTTTTCTTACTAGTTCAATCCCTGATGGCTTGTTTACTTATATTTTTCTTATTTTTTTCCCTTCTTTGTGAAAAGTCAGATAAAAGGCAAATTGGTTGGAAATTTTGGTTGATATTAGTTAATTGAAAATTTGCTGGGTTAAGTTTAAATGGATTTTGTTTTATTTTGTTTACTATTTTTACGTTTTACTTTTATTCCAGTTACCATACAGGGTAATATTAGTTTCATTTCTACAACGCAGTGATTCAACACTTCATACATCACCAGTGCTCATCACAAGTGTACTCCTTAATCCCCATCACCTATTTAGCCCATCCCCCCAGGTACTTCCCCTGGGGTAACCATCTATTCTCTATAGTTAAGACTGTTTAAATGAATTTTAGATTTAAGGTATAACCTGAGCAGGAGCTTCAATAAGTGGATTTTGAAATACCTTGTGTATTTTCCTGATATACTGCTTTTCCTTTTAAAAAATTGTGCGGTTTTATTTTAGAAAAGCCAGCGAGGGTTTGAAGACTATAAACCCAGATGAGACAGCACCTTCTATGCGATTGCTGGCCTATGGTAAGTTGGAACTGCATGGTGTCATTAAGAGAAGCCAGATTTGACATAAAAGCCATTTTTATTTTTTATATCTTTGTAGTTTTGTGTTTTGGGGGGTTTTTTTGGTTTGTTTGTTTTTTTAGGAGAAAGATTTACCCATTTGAGAGAGAGAGTGCTTGCACAAGGGCAGACATGGGAGAGGAGCAGAGGGAGAGGAAGAGGGAGAGAGAAAATCTCTAGCAGACTCCCCACTGAGCATGGAGTACAATGTGGGGCTTGATCCAATCCCATGACCCTGAGATCATGACCTGAGCCAAAATCAAGAGTCGAAGACTTAACAGACTGAGCCCCCTAGGCACATCTTTGTAGATTTTAAATAGTATTTTATTATTGCCTTGACCTTTTGGTGTACATTGTTTATTTTTCTAGCTTTCCAGGACCGTTATGTAAAGCAAAGTAATTATAGGTGACCTGTATGTTTATTAAATAGTTGACCAGGTTTGAAAGTTGGGCTTTTAATATGCATATACTCTAGTTACGTTTTTAAGTAATGTTACTATTATCTCCGTTGGGTTGTTACCCTAACTTTGACTCTGATAGGAGGACTTTCCATGTTAATATAGTTAATACCTCTGCAGGGTTTTCTTTTAGAATTATGTTTTAAAGATTGGTTCTAGATCCCTAAGTTGAGTCAACCTAGTTTGACCGAGAAATTACTTTCTACTATAGGCAGTCATCCCTCAAGCTTGGTTCCAGTTTCAAGCCCTCATACTTAATTCTACAAACTGTTATCATAAACCAAAGCCAGAACTGCAGCATTGTGTCCTCTCTCACTTATTGTTTCTGTGCCTTTTTAGATCTTTTTCTTTTTTCATTTCTCTGCTATATTCCACTGTTCATTTCCCTTCCCTTCCCTATTTACACCCTTTTCTGTTTATCATTTAGCCAAGCACAATCTTTCCTGAGCCATCCTTCTGCTGTTTCTCCAGCAGCACATGTACCGTTTGCCTGTCAAAATAGTGTTCTCTAGTCCTTGGAAACTTGATTTGAAGAGAAATCTTGGCATGAAAAGGGTCTAACGTGTTTCTTCCTCTTTAGTTTCTGGCTTAGGCTTTGGAATCATGAGTGGAGTATTTGCCTTTGTAAATACCCTTTCTGACTCCTTGGGACCAGGCACAGTGGGCATTCATGGAGACTCTCCCCAGTTCTTCCTAAATTCAGGTATGTGCCAATTAGATGTGAATATTCAATCTTCTGGTCTAAATAATCATCCTTATTTGAGTTCTCTGGCTTAGGAATTCACAATTTAAATTTATATGATGACTTGTAAAGGCAAAATACTGTTAGATAGCAGAAGTAAAGGATGTAGGAAAATAAAAATTTTGGTTAGAGTATTTTAGAATTTTAGGGTGGAATTTAGCATATATAAAATTTATTTTTATTTTGCTATACTAATAATGTTGGATGTGTAGTTGATGTATTATAAGTGGATTTTTATAGGTTATATGCCTTTTTGTTTTTATTGGTTTGCTTCTATCTTCAGTAAAAGCCTTAGTCTTTAGTCATCTTGGCCCATTTTTGGGATAGGCAGTATAACTGAATTTTGAAATTGAGAAGGGGAAAAATGTTTCTTATTTAATGTAAAGTAATGTTATGCATCTAAAATGTACATTTAAACATATCTGTGTCATTTAACAACTGATCTTCCCTTTTTCTTAAAAACTAGAACAGTCCCTTGTTTCTCATTGTTTTTCCCCCACAGGTAACTATTGCCCTGATTTTGTGTTATTAATACCTTAGGTTAACCAGGTTTGAAAGCTAGGATTTTAACATATATACATGTTTTGTTTTGAAGGTAAAACATGAAACTTTTACCTTCATGTATATATCTGAAAAAAATTAATAGTTTTCCTGCTTTTGAACATTTAAGAATAAATCATGCTGTATTCTTTGAAAAAATATGTTGAGAGGAAAAAATGATAATACATGAAATGACCTTTCTATCCAAAAATGTAGGAAAGGATCAACTTGTTTCAAACTGCTTTTCATCCACCAAGTAAAAATTATCATCATGAGGCAATGATCATGCATTTGACAGTTGTAATGTACATAACTGACATAAAATTTCTCTTAAATTTCTGAGAGGATTCTTTTAAAAATAGTTTTAAGAAAATTCTGTGTTTCTTGTTATCTCCACAATTTATATTATTAAATTAAGTGACCCCCCCATGCACATATCCTATTAATTAAATATTATTTATTTAACATCTATACTAAAGGAATTTCTGTCCTCAAGGAGCTTACCCTCTAATAGAGAAAATAAGACTAAACACAAGTGAGTAACTATTTTAGTATAGTTTAAGATGATAATAGAATCAGGTAAAGAAAGTGTGCCCAGATTTTAAAAACTGCTGCATTAGTTTACAGTCATCCTGCTGTTACAGTGACCCCTAACCCCCTTGGACTCGTGTTCCTCATTTTAGTCTAGGCCTTGGTATCTCCTGTCTACATTACTTCCGTCAACCCCCAACCGGTTAGTCTTTCCTTAACATACTTTCATGTGAATCTGGCTTGTACACAGCCACCAAAATGATCTTCCTTGTACAAAAATGTATAATGACTTTCCAAGGACTATTCTTTGTAAGGACTGAGTCACAGCCCATTACATCTGGCTACAAGTTCATGGGTTGGGCTTATTTAGTGGTGCCTCCAACAAAGCAAATTTTCTTCATTTTAAGCATTCCATAATTAGAACATTTCTGACAGTTTTTTGATGAATTATAATAATGAGTGTTAGGTTTTTAGAACAAATGTAATGTTAATAGCTAACATCTGTTAGAGTCCAATATAAATAAATAGAACAATAATCAGGAGGGGGTATTACTGCTACAGTTTTCTATAATTTCTGAAATTGGTCTATTATACTGCTACATACACAATTTTCATTTGGTTCAAGTAGCATTCTCCTAATGGAATTAATTTTTCTGCTAGCTTCTTTCACTAGATGGTGCTAATCCCCTTCATAAGACTAACTTAAAGTGATTTGGAGGAAAGTGAAAGAAAGAAAGGAAAGGAAAGGAAAGAAAGAAAGGGTTGTATTTACAATTTCTATAAATTCAAGGGAAAATGCAATATTCAGAAGAAAATAAAATGTTTTAATGTCTTTAGCTAGTAGGATAGCCAGCTGATCATGCTATGAATATATACTTATAGAGTGAAAGAACAATTGTTTTATTATATGCAAAAGTTTATTATAGCATTATTCTTTGGAGCATGAACTTTGAATTATACATTTAAGAAGTTACTTTTCATTGCATTTTAAAATAATAATCCCAAATTTGTATATATTTGTGTTTATTATATGATTTATAGCTAATGTTGTTACAACTTATTTAGGCATGAGCTCATTTTTAACTTGTCAGTTAAATCTACGAGTTTATATGTTTAGCATATTTCATTACAAATGCCTAACTAGTTATCAGAATAAATAAGGTCTGTGGGGTTACTTATAGTATATTTATGTTAGTATCAGAGAGACACTGTATGATACTTGTGTGTACATAGATTTTCATGTTACAGGTAGGCATAGTTTATCAATAATATGTATGTGTAAGTTAATTATTTTTTATTTGTAGTTGTGTAGCAGGGTAATATTAACTTTTCTTAGAATCATTACCATTTCTTAGTAATGCTATATAAAGGCAAAAGTATGGAAATTGTGGAGTCCTAAGTTCAAGTCGTATTCTGGCTCATTAATTTTAGTATTTTGGTCAAGTTCATTTGATCATTTAATCACTCATTCCACACATTAATATTAAGTATTTGTGTTAAACAGAAGTTATACCAAGCTATGACAATACAGTTTAGTTAATGTCTGTACTTTCCACTCATAGTGGGGAATAAAGTGAGGGGGGGTTAAAGACAAACAACTAATTATAATTAAGTGTGCTAAATGCTGTGAGGAGGAAGAGCCGTGAGCACACAGAAGTCAAGCTCTAACTCACACTCAGATGGTAATGTGCTTCTGTTCTGTAGTGCTTCCTGCGCTTGTAATTAATTGTTCAACTGTGTAGTTATTTAAGTTTTTCCAGCCAGATGCTAAGCCTTTTAAGTGCAAGGACTGTGTGTGTTTTGTTTACCCCAGCACCTTGTAGAGTCCTTTACTGCTAGATGGACTCAAATATTGATTGAAAAAATGAAAGCTAGGCACAGCTTATGGAGGAAGTGCTACTTGACTAGAAATTGAAAGGATGAATAATAGCTAGGCCAGCAAAAGAAGAAGGTTGTCAGGGAGGAATGTTCCTGGTGGAGGGTAGAGGTGTCTTTCCTACTGGCCTAGAGGTAACAAAGACATTGTTCACTGGACTTCTGTCTAACCCTCAATTTCCTCATCTTTCAGGAAGAACAAAAATAATACCTAGCTCAGAATTGTAATGAATTAACTGAAATTAATTTAGAGAGTATATATTTAAGTGATCTAATAAACTTTAAAATGGCCTAAAGATAGAGAATGTGGTTCTTAACAGGGTAGAGAATTTGGTTCTTGAAATTAAAAAACAGAATTTAGAGGATAATTTCTTTATGTGGAATCTGGGTTTATCACTCTAAATTGCCTCTCATGCTTTTTTTTTAATTTTTAAATTTTTTAATAAACATATAATGTATTTTTATCCCCAGGGGTATAGGTCTGTGAATCGCCAGGTTTACACATTTCACAGCACTCATCATAGCACACACCCTCCCCACTGCCCGTATCCCCACCACCCTCATGGTTAGATAAGCTATCTAGCTGATCTCCTGCTACCTGATGTCATCTCAACCTGCTACTTCTCCACCATCTTGACTCCTACCCCCCACTTTTTTTTTTTAAAGAGTTTTTATTTATTTGTCAGAGAGAGAGAGAGAGCACAAGTAGGGGGAACAGCAGAGGCAGAGGGAGATACAGGCTCCTCACTGAATAAGGAGCCCGATGTGGTGCTCAATCCCAGGCCCCTGGGATCATGACCTGAGCCGAAGGCAAATACCTTACCAACTGAGCCACCAGGCATCCCCTCTCTCTCTTATGCTTTAGAAGAAAATTGTCTTTAACTACTACTCAGTAGGGAAGGGAAGCTAGTATTTATTTTTAAAACTTCCCCAAATCAGGGCACTGGGATGGCTCAGTCGATTGACTGTCTGACTCTTGATTTCAGTGCAGGTCATGATCTCAGGGTCAGGAGATCAAGCCCCATGTTGTTGGGCTTCGTGGTCAGCAGGGAGTCTGCTTGAGGTTCTCTCCCGCTCCTTCTGCCCCTCACCCTGCTCCTGTCTGTGATGTGCTCGAACATGGTGCACATCTCTTTCTCTAAAACAAATCTTTAAGAAAAACCAAAACTTTCCCAAATCATTCGTTTATATTTTCTTGGCAGTGCTCCTGTCTAGGTAAGGTTTTAAATTCTTTAGCCATTCACTAGGAGAAATCAATACAGGTCAGACCCCATGTGGAGTATCATATTCAGTTCTGAGCAATGTGATTTAACAGGAATACTGAAGGACTAAAATTGGTACAGAAAAGCAGTGTGAGTGTGGTGACAGACCTAGAAGCAGCATCTTATGGTGATTGATCGAAGTAAGAGGAATGTTGAACTTGAGGGAAAATAAAAGTAAGGGGAATATAGGAGATTCTATTTTTGTCCCAATTTGTCATTCCCTTTTATAGAATTATACATCCACACCCTTGTATGGCCTCATGGTGGCCAGGATGTACTTCCCTGCCCCTGAGGTTGAACTCAGTTATGTGGCTTCAGTTGGTTAGTTAGGGAATGTAAGGAAATCAGAAGCTCAATTACTACTTGAATGGATGTGCCTGTGTTTTTGGACTCATGTGAACGTGTCCTACATAGTTAATGCCCACTTGACCTTGACCCTAGAAGGAACATATATAGGGCAGACCTGTGTGCAGCAGCAGTGAGGAGTCAAACCCAGCTGTACGAGCAGCCTACAGCAGTGCAGCCCGGCTGAGCCCAGTCATATTCAGCCAAAGCGCAGTCAACCTTCTGACCAATGAGCATGAGAATAAATTCTTGGTGTTATAACCCAGTGAGTTACTTTTTTCATTCATTCATTTTTTTTGCTACAATATTTTAAGTATAATCTTTGTAGTATGTTAAGTTTGTTACATGTTTAGACTTTTAAATGAAGGCTCTTTGTAAGTTTCTTTGATAACTACATCAACGATTCCAAAGTGGTAGGAAAAAATATAACATCTATTAATGATACAAAGAAAATTTTTAACAATAGAGCTTAATCTGCAATTCTTACTCTTTCTGGAATGTATTAGAATCTTAATTTCTTATAATAAATTATCATAACTAACTGCCACTGCTTATGACACAGGGATATTCCATATGCTGTAGTATGTCATCAGTGTTGTCATAAAATATATTTTCTCATTATGTGTTTTCATTCTGTCAGTAACTGGGAATGGAAAATTATGCTTTTGATTTGTACTTTCTCTAAATCTTGGCTTGTTAGAGACCAGCAGCCTGGGATACGTTCCTATGTGTGCAAAGCGCAGGTAGCTGCCTTCATGCAGTGTGCAAACAGGCAGCTCAGTGGATTGCTTCACAGGGTTTGGCTAAAGGAATGACGCAGGCTGTGGCTCCTTGAGATTTGTTCCCGGCCACTCTCTGAAACACTGCTGTCTCTCTCATCACATGGCTGAGTGGCCAGCCCCTGTGCAGCTCAGGCAGTCTGATGGCTTCTGCTTCTCATTTCTTCTTCATGTGTGAGTCAGTCCTTATTTTCTTCATCTACTGCTGCCTTTAATTTTTTTGTTTTTGGGTTTAATTTTTTTTTTCTTCCTAGAGAAACTCCCAGAGATATTTTTCATAGTAGTGAGGGGTAGGATACTGTGTTATGGATGATTTGCATTGGATAGAAGTAACATTTTTGGAATATCATCTAGCATTGTTTCTTCTTTCATTCAGTCCCATAGGAATATATATTTTATCCATTATATCTAATATTTACAGTTTGAAAGGGAGAGAAAAACTACCTTGTTTTCAACTTTATTGATTAGTCTGGCCTTCCTCAACCACCCCAGCTTGATGCTATGAAGCTCCGTGGCTCTTTTGGGAGCATTTGCATCTGTTCTGTGCCTACGTCTCATCAGCAAGGATGCTCTTCACTGCTGAGATCACTTGTACCAGTTGACTCCTCTACCTCCCCTCAGTTCTTCCAAAGAGAATTAGAATGTTCACATCAGGGCTGCTGCATTGCACAATTCCTGGGGGAATCATTCACATTGTAATGTGTTTCATTGAGGTACTCTGAGGTTTTCCATTGCTATTCCTGGAGGATGTTTTAGCCAAGTTCCTGAAACCAGACTTTTTGTATTGTATACATAAATGTTTGGAAATCTTTATGGTTCTTTTTAAAGGAATCAATCAACCTTAAAGTTTATTTTAAAGGATAGATCTATTTGGTTTTATCAGCTTTTTCATTATGCTAAAGTTCTTCACCACAAATTAAGTTGAATATTTTGATTTACAAAGAATTACTTAGATATTAACTTTGATTATTGAATATTTCAATCTTGAGATTAAAGTCCTGGTTTCAGATGGGAGGCTGTTTTTCCATATCTAGGGGGATTTTTTTCTCCTTATATTCAGTGAAATAATGATTTGAAAAACTGTTGACTTCTCTTCAGAAATTCTGGCAGACAGAAGATAGTGGAACAACATCCTTAAGTGATGTACCTCTGAAATCTTCCTCCTTTCAGTTGACGCCCTTCCTGTTGCATAGGCCAAAAACTTTGGAGCAGTTCCTGATTCTTCCCTTTTTCTTATAACTCACATCCAATCCAACTGCAGATCTTATCTCCAGTTTTCATTTAATCTCCATCCAGGTTCTTTTGTGCTTGGTTTTGTTTTATATTGGCATCATGGTTTGAGATCTTGTTTGGAGCAAACACTTAAAGGAAAGATAAATCTGGTGGAGATGAAACTATTCCAGGCCAGAAACAAACATGGAAACATCCTAGTTAATTTCATAAAGCCAACACAGCATTAATACAAAGCAATAGGATCCTGAGAGCCCACACTCCCTGCACACTGCTAGAAGATGGGTTCCCCATTAGAGATTTATACCCTAGGTTCTGGTGGGTAACTGCCTTAGACCACCAATGCTCCCAATGGCAGCAATAGCCAATAACTTTTTTTTCTTTTTAAAGATTTGATTTTTAAGTAAACTTTACACCCAATGTGGGGCTCAAACTCATAACCCCAAGATCAAGAGTCACATGCTCCACTGAGTGAGCCAGCCAGGTACCCCATGCTACAGTGAATGTAACTGTTGGCATGGTTTGTTACACACCATCCTAATGGTGTGTAACAATAGTGACAATAGCTGAGTAATACAGAGAGTTTTCATTTTTTTTATTTTTTTATTAACATATAATGTATTATTAGCCCCAGGGGTACAGGTCTGTGAATCGCCAGGTTTACACACTTCCCAGCACTCACCATAGCACATACCCTCCCCAATGTCCATAACCCCACCAACCTCTCCCTCCCCCCTCCCCCCCAGGAACCCTCAGTTTGTTTTGTGAGATCAAGAGTCTCTTATGGTTTGTCTCCCTCCCGATCCCATCTTGTTTCATTTATTCTTTTCCTACCCCAAACTCCCCACGTTGCATCTCCCCTTCCTCATATCAGGGAGATCATATGATAGTTGTCTTTCTCTGATTGACTTATTTCGCTCAGCATAATACCCTCTAGTTCCATCCACATCATTGCAAATGGCAAGATTTCATTTCTTTTGATGGCTGCATAATATACCACATCTTCTTTATCCATTCATCTGTTGATGGACATCTAGGTTCTTTCTATAGTTTGGCTATTGTAGACATTGCTGCTATAAATATTCGGGTGCACGTGCCTCTTTGGATCACTATGTTTGTATCTTTAGGGTAAATATCCAGTAGTGCAATTGCTGGGTCATAGGGTAGCTCTCAATTTTTTTTTTTTTTTTAATGTGCCACATGTGGGAAAAAAAGAGTTGACTTGTGTTTCTTCAAAAAGCCTTCCTAGGATCAACAAGCAGCAGTTGGAGCAGGGCTTGTCTTTGGCACTTTTGACATTTGGGGTCAGATAATTCTTTGTTGGCAGGAGATGGAGGGGTGTTTTGTGTAGTGTAGGGTATTTGACAGCATCCCTGGCCTCTATCTTTTAGATGCCAGAAGTACCCCACCCCCAGTTGTGGCAACCAAAAATGTCTACAGATATTGACAAATGCTCTCTGGGGGCAAAATTGCCTCACTTATGAATCATTGAGTTAGAAGGCAGATTTGGGTTCAGTTTGAGAAGGAACTTTCCCACAGTGACTGTTGTAATCAAGTAAACTTCTAAACTGGATTTGAAGTGGATCCTGTGGGATTTACTTTTTCATTGCATAGGGATTAGATCAGAAACCATCTAATATGCCTCCCAGTGCTGACTCTCCACACTGATGAACTAATCTGAAGAGAGAATTTTATCATTCCTTAACATATGCTAGGGAGACTTTAAACAAAATCATATTTTTGGCAGTCTGTTCAGCTCATGAACATACTTTAGAAGCACTTTCATAAATAGGAGATGATAAATGGTATTTACACACCAGTAATTATTCAGATTGCTTTCAGAACACCTCCTTTATGATCTGACTGGTATTGGAAGACAGTATTACACCTTTCTTATTGCTATGTAGTATGAGATGGTTTTCAAGATGTCTTTTTAAATCTTGGACAATGTTATTGGATTAGTAACATATATACTTCTATATTAGAATAACAAGGTCACAAAATTGTCATGCTTTTTAAAGCAAAATTTTTAAGTTAAATCCCTGTTATGGGAAAGGCATTGTCAAAAATATTTAGTTCTGTGGTTTGACTTCTGCTTGAGCTAGGTCATTGGAGACCCCTTAAGAATCCAGAGTTTCTATAACCAAGAGGTATGGAGGAGAGTCCTTCACTGCATAGAACCTTGACACCCCAGACTCTTCTCAGAAAAAGAAGCCAGAAGCTCATTAGTAATCATATCCTGTCTCTAGGCTGTTGAGGCTAACCGTTGGCTTTGCAAAGTCTTCCTCTGCCTGTTGTTGCTACCACCTAGCAGCCGCCCTTGACTCTCTCTGGCATAGTTAAGAGATTCTATGAAGTTGTCAGAAGAAGCCAGGTGGTAGGTAATCAGCCTGCTGGTAGGATCCGGTGTTAGAATCAGTAGCTGTCTTAGGCCATTATCTTTGCAAGGACAGCAAAGTAAGTATTAGGAATAAGAGAGAAAGGGACAAGCATGAAAATGACGATGTTTGTCAGTCTCTGTGTTAAAACATTTGGAGTATATTCAAGGAGAAAAGAACCAAATCATAAATGTAGGCTCTTTTTTTTTTTTTAAAGACTTATTTTAAAGACTTATTTTTTTAAAGACTTATTTATTTATTATTATTAGTTTAAAGACTTATTGATTTGAGAGAGAGAGAGAGCAGGAGTGGGAGGGGCAGAAGGGGAGGGAGATAGAATCCTAACTGCAGACTCCCTGCTGAGTGCAGAGGCCAATATGGGGCTGTATCCCAGGACTCTGATTCCAGGAATCTGAATTCGAAATCAAGAGTCAGGTGCTCGACTGAACCACACAGGTGCTCCTAACTATAGCTTCTTAAAGATAACTCTGAAACATTTTGCTTAGAAATAGGTTAAAATAAAACATTCTTGGGGCCCCTGGGTGGCTCAGAGGGTTAAAGCCTCTGCCTTCAGCTCTGGTCATGATCCCAAGGTCCTGGGATCAAGCCCCGCATCGGGCTCTCTCCTTGGCAGGGAGCCTGCTTCCTCCTCTCTCTCTCTGTCTGCCTCTCTGCCTACTTGTGGTCTCTCTCTGTTGAAAAAAATAAATTAAAAAAATCTAAAAAAAAACAAAAAACAAAAAACAAAAAAAATTCTTTACCAAGAGGATTTGACTTAAAAGATTTTTAGAAGTTCATTATCAAACTGGCAGCTACAATTTCACAAACACATGTACAATACTTGTTAGAATCGTTCAGATTTCTTTTTTTTTTCTGTTCAGATTTCTTTCTTAACTCTCTTCCACCCTCCTTCCTTCCCTTCCCTTCCTTCCTCCCTCCCTCCCCTCCTTTCTTTCTTGTCTTTCTTTCTCCCTTTCTCTCTTTCGTTCTTTCTTCTCTTTTAGAGAGAGTGCATGGGGTGAGGGAGGGAGAATCTTAACCAGGTCCTACATGCACAGAGCCTGTCACAGAGCTCGATCCCACAACCCTGAGATCATGACCTGAGCTGAAATCAAGTCAAACGTTTAACTGACTGAGGCACCTAGGCAACCCAGATTTGTTCAGATTTCTGATTAATGTTCCAAAACACTAGAAATTAGGGAAGCTCCTTTTATTAATCTGGATTATAAATGAATTGTGATTTTTTATAATTAATTTGGAGAGGGTTTTTTCTACTTTTACAAATATTAGAACAAAGCAAATTTTATAGAGTTAGATTTACTGAAGGACTTTTAGAATTTTATAGTTAGGAACATGAGATGAGAAAGTTTTAGTAATTAAAAGATAGTTTCCTAGGGATACTATTAGCAAATCTTCATTTCTAATTGGAATTAATTCCATTTACTAGAGAAAAGTAACAAAATTATATGTACCTCTAGCTGCCTGTATGTGGCAGAATAGATCTTCAGGTCTCTGTTTCTGTTGGACCTCTGACCAGTTGCAGAGGGAATAAAGAATGAATCCTAATATTTTAAATGGCATGTTGTAGTAGTAAAGTCTTATGACAATATGGCAGCCAGCCAGAAATTAATGCCAGCGGAATAAATAAGCAGTCAAGTAAGAACTTACAATGTTTCAATAAATGTCTGGGAGATCCCCTTTGGATACTGTGTTAATAAAACAGTAAACTGAAAGGATGAGGCAGAGTTCCATGAGATTGTGTTTTGTGCACAGTGATAGCCCCAGTGCCCCCAAAGAGTGTCTACCATAGTGGACACCAAATAAGTACTTGTTGTATGCAATAAGGAAAGAGAGGAGGAAGAAAATAAATATAAAAGTAACACAAGATCGGAGAAAGAAATAATCTGTAAGAGTGAAGAAGAGTGCATTTTCAAACAATGCACACTACCCACACTACTACTGCTGCTCTGCCTCATTTTCCCGCCTGACGGTACAGCTCGCTAAAGGCCCTGCCATACTCATCTTTGAATCCAGAGACTGTGGCACATAGTAGTAGTATTTATTGAAAACCTGAGGTTTACAAAACACTGTTCTTCCCTGCAACCGCCCTTTGAGGTATTATTGTCCCTGTTTTAGAAATAAATGAAACAGAAGGTGAAGGAGGTTACATAATTTGCCTAAAGCCACACTGTGGAGCCTGCATCCCATCTCAAGATTGTGTAACTCCTGAGCCCTAGTACAAAATCTTCAGGCCAGACTATCCAGGTGCTCAGCAAATGTGTGCCGAGGGTTCTTAAAAAAGTGAAGAGTGGGTGTCAGAAAGAACTCACTAAGGAGATGGCATTAAGCTAGATCTTAAAGTAAGATTTGGATATCGTGAGATGGCAGGGGGATGATAAATATTCAGGCAAAAGGACAGTCAGTTAAAAAAATAAGTAAAAGCACAGAGACATAGAGTATAAGATTTCTGGCTTTCTGCCATGTAGGCTGTATTTGAAGATTAGTAAAGAATAATAATTTGGTTCTAGGTTGTAGAGGGCCTTGGATGGTAATCTGAGACATTTGGACTTTACTTTGGATACAGTATCAAGTCATCCAAAATGTTTATTAGCAGGAAGGTGCCTTAGGTCATTTGAATTTTAGTCTACCCTCATCCCAAAGTTATATATTTTAAAATCCCTCCTCTACTTAAAGTATTTACTACCACTGACTGAAATGATGGCACTCTGTCACTAGATAGAACAACTCGCTTTCCTCCAATCAGAGTAGTTATGTCCTTTTAATATTGTTTTTGGATGTTTTTGACTTTGTATAAATAATGGGCATCTTCCCACAATATGGGAAGATGCATTATATTCTTGAGATCATTTATATTATAGTTCATATAGTATACCTTTGTGTGAATATACCACAAGTCATCCATTCTTGGTAATGATGAAAATTTTATGTTATTACAAACAATGCTGATGTAAATATTCTTGTATATATTCTCATTGTGCAAATATGTTAGTTTTTCCAGAGCAGTAGTTCTCAAATTTGACTACTTTGGAATCACTTGCAGGGCTGTTTATTTTTTTTTCATTTCTAAATTTTTTAATAAACATATAATGTGTTTTTATCCCCAGGGGTACAGGTCTGTGAATCGCCAGGTTTACATGTTTTACAGCACTCATCATAGCACATACCCTCCCCAATGTCCATATCCCCACCACCCTCTCCTGTCCCCCCTCCCCCCAGCAACCCTCAGTCTGTTTTTTGAGATTGAGTCTTTTATGGTTTGTCTCCCTCCCGATCCCATCTTCTTTCATTTTTTCTTTTCCTACCTCCCCCCAAACCCCCCACATTGCATCTCCACTTCCTCATATCAAAGAGATCATATGATAGTTGTCTTTCTCTAATTGACTTATTTCGCTAAGCATAATACCCTCTAGTTCCATCCATGTCATCGCAAATGGCAAGATTTCATTTCTTTTGATGGCTGCATAGTATTCCATTGTGTATATATATCACATCTTCTTTATCCATTCATCTGTTGATGGACATCTAGGTTCTTTCCATAGTTTGGCTATTGTGGACATTGCTGCTATAAACATTTGGGTGCACGTGCCCCTTCGGAGCACCACATTTGTATCTTCAGGATATATACCCAGTAGTGCAATTGCTGGGTCATAGGGTAGCTCTATTTTCAGTTTTTTAAGGAACCTCCACACTGTTTTCCAGAGTGGTTGCACCAGCTTGCATTCCCACCAGCAGTGTAGGAGGGTTCCCCTTTCTCCACATCCTCGCCAGCATCTGTCATTTCCTGACTTGTTAATTTTAGCCGTTCTGACTGGTGTGAGGTGGTATCTCATTGTGGTTTTGATTTGTATTTCCCTGATGCTGAGTGATGTGGAGCATTTTTTCATGTGTCTGTTGGCCATCTGGATGTCTTCTTTGCAGAAATGTCTGTTCATGTCCTCTGCCCATTTCTTGACTGGATTATTTGTTCTTTGGGTGTTGAGTTTGCTAAGCTCTTTCTAGATTTTGGATACTAGCCCTTTATCTGATAGGTCGTTTGCAAATATCTTCTCCCATTCTGTCAGTAGTCTTTTGGTTTTGTTAACTGTTTTCTTTGCTGTGCAAAAGCTTTTGATCTTGATGAAGTCCCAGTAGTTCATTTTTGCCCTTGCTTCCCTTGCTTCTGTTGCCTTTGGTGATGTTCCTTGGAAGAAGTTGCTGCGGTTGAGGTCCAAGAGGTTGCTGCCTGTGTTCTCCTCAAGGATTTTGATGGATTCCTTTCTCTCATTGAGGTCCTTCATCCATTTTGAGTCTGTTTTCGTGTGTGGTGTAAGGAAGTGGTCCAATTTCATTTTTCTGCATGTGGCTGTCCAGTTTTCCCAGAACCATTTGTTGAAGAGGCTGTCTTTTTTCCATTGGACATTCCTTCCTGCTTTGTTCAAGATTAGTTGACCTTAGAGTTGAGGGTCTATTTCTGGGCTCTCTATTCTGTTCCATTGATCTATGTGTCTGTTTTTGTGCCAGTACCATACTCTCTTGATGATGACAGCTTTGTAATAGAGCTTGAAGTCTGAAATTGTGATGCCACCAACTTTGGCTTTCTTTTTCAATATTCCTTTGGCTATTCGAGGTCTTTTCTGGTTCCATATAAATTTTAGGATTATTTGTTTTATTTGAAAAAAATGGATGGGATTTTGATAGGGATTGCATTAAATGTGTAGATTGCTTTAGGTAGAATAGACATTTTCACAATATTTGTTCTTCCAATCCATGAGCATGGAACATTTTTCCATTTTTGTGTCTTCCTCAGTTTCTTTCATGAGTACTTTATAGTTTTCTGAATATAGATTCTTTGCCTCTTTGGTTAGGTTTATTCCTAGGTATCTTATGGTTTTGGGTGCAGTTGTAAATGGGATTGACTCCTTAATTTCTCTTTCTTATGTCTTGTTGTTAGTGTAAAGAAATGCAACTGATTTCTGTGCACTGACTTTATATCCTGACACTTTACTGAATTCCTGTACAAGTTCTAGCAGTTTTGGAGTGGAGCCTTTTGGGTTTTCCACATATAGTATCATATCATCTGTGAAGAGTGATAGTTTGACGACTTCTTTGCCAATTTGGATGCCTTTAATTTCTTTTTGTTGTCTGATTGCTGAGGCTAGGACTTCTAGTACTATGTTGAAGAGCAGTGGTGATAACAGACATCCCTGCCGTGTTCCTGACCTTAGTGGACAAGCTTTCAGTTTTTCTCCATTGAGAATGATATTTGTGGTGGGTTTTTCATAGATGGCTTTGATAATATTGAGGTATGTGCCCTCTATCTCTACACTTTGAAGAGTTTTAATCAGGAAGGGATGCTGCACTTTGTCAAATGCTTTTTCAGCATCTATTGAGAGTATCATATGGTTCTTGTTCTTTCTTTTATTAATGTATCCTGTTGGTTGATTTGCAGATGTTGAACCAAACTTGCAGCCCTGGAATAAATCCCACTGGGTCGTGGCGAATAATCCTTTTAATGTACTGTTGGATCCTATTGGCTAGTATTTTGGTGAGAATTTTCACATCTGTGTTCATCAAGGATGTTGGTCTGTAATTCTCTTTTTTGATGGAATCCTTGTCTGGTTTGGGGATCAAGGTGATGCTGGCCTCATAAAATGAGTTTGGAAGTTTTCCTTCCATTTCTATTTTTTTTTAAAACAGTTTCAGGAGAATAGGAATTAATTCTTCTTTAAATGTTTGGTAGAATTCCCCTGGGAAGCCATCTGGTCCTGGACTTTTGTTTGTTTGGAGATTTTTTATGACTGTTTCAATCTCCTTACTGGTTATGGGTCTGTTCGGGTTTTCTGTTTCTTCCTGATTCAGTTGTGGTAGTTTATATGTCTCTAGAAATGGATACATTTCTTCCAGATTGTCGAATTTGTTGGCGTAGAGTTGCTCATAGTATGTTCTTATAATTGTTTATATTTCTTTGGTGTTGGTTGTGATCTCTCCTCTTTCATTCATGATTTTATTTATTTGGGTCCTTTCTCTTTTCTTTTTGGTAAGTCTCGCCAGGGGTTTGTCAATCTTATTAATTCTTTCAAAGAACCAGCTCCTAGTTTTGTTGATTTGTTCTATTGTTTTTTTAGTTTCTATTTCATTGATTTCTGCTCTGATCTTTATGATTTCTCTTCTCCTGCTGGGTTTAGGCTTTCTTTGTTGTTCTTTCTCCAGCTCCTTTAGGTGTAGGGTTAGGTTGTGTGCTTGAGACCTTTCTTGTTTCTTGAGAAAGGCTTGTACCGCTATATATTTTCCTCTCAGGACTGCCTTTGTTGTGTCCCACAGATTTTGAACCGTTGTGTTTTCATTATCATTTGTTTCCATGAATTTTTTCAATTCTTCTTTAATTTCCTGGTTGACCCATTCATTTTTTAGAAGGATGCTGTTTAGTCTCCATGTATTTGGGTTCTTTCCAAATTTCCTCTTGTGATTGAGTTCTAGCTTCAGAGCATTGTGGTCTGAAAATATGCAGGGAATGATCCCAATCTTTTGATACCGGTTGAGACCTGATTTATGACCCAGGATGTGGTCTATTCTGGAGAATGTTCCATGTGCACTAGAGAAGAATGTGTATTCTGTTGCCTTGGGATGGAATGTTCTGAATATATCTGTGATGTCCATCTGGTCCAATGTGTCATTCAAGGCCTTTATTTCCTTGTTGATCTTTTGCTTGGATGATCTGTCCATTTCAGTGAGGGGAGTGTTAAAGTCCCCTACTATTATTGTATTATTGTCGATGTATTTCTTTGATTTTGTTATTAATTGGTTTATATAGTTGGCTGCTCCCATGTTAGGGGCATAGATATTTAAGATTGTTAGGTCTTCTTGTTGGACAGACCCTTTGAGTATGATATAGTGTCCTTCCTCATCTCTTATTATAGTCTTTGGCTTAAAATCTAATTGATCTGATAAAAGGATTGCCACCCCAGCTTTCTTCTGATGTCCATTAGCATGGTACATTGTTTTCCACCCCCTCACTTTAAATCTGGAGGTTTCTTCGGGTCTAAAATGGGTTTCTTGTAGGCAGCATATTGATGGGTTTTGTTTTTTTATCCAATCTGATACCGTGTGTCTTCTGATTGGGGCATTTAGCCCATTAACATTCAGGGTAACTATTGAGAGATATGAATTTAGTGCCATTGTATTGCCTGTAAGGTGACTGTTACTGTATATTGTCTCTGTTCCTTTCTGATCTACTACTTTTAGGGTCTCTCTTTGCTTAGAGGACCCCTTTCAATATTTCCTGTAGAGCTGGTTTGGTGTTTGCAAATTCTTTCAGTTTTTGTTTGTTGTGGAAGATTTTTATCTCTCCTTCTATTTTCAGTGATAGCCTAGCTGGATATAGTATTCTTGGCTGCATGTTTTTCTCGTTTAGTGCTCTGAATATATCATGTCAGTTCTTTCTGGCCTGCCAGGACTCTGGATAAGTCTGCTGCCAATCTAATGTTTTTACCCTTGTATGTTACAGACCTCTTTTCCTGGGCTGCTTTCAGGATATTCTGTTTGTCGCTAAGACTTGTAAATTTTACTATCAGGTGACGGAGTGTGGACCTATTTTTATTGATTTTGAGGGGTGTTCTTTGCATCTCCTGGATTTTGATGTTTGTTCCCTTTGCCATATTAGGGAAATTCTCTCCAATAATTGTCTCCAATATACCTTCTGCTCCCCTCTCTCTTTCTTCTTCTTCTGGAATCCCAATTATTCTAATGTTGTGTCGTCTTATGGTGTCGCTTATCTCTCAAATTCTCTCTCATGGTCCAGTATTTGTTTGTCTCTCTTTTGCTCAGCTTCTTTATTCTCTGTCATTTGGTCTTCTATGCCACTAATTCTTTCTTCTGCCTCATTTATCCGAGCAATAAGAGCTTCCATTTTTGATTGCACCATTAATAGCTTCTTTTATTTCAACTTGGTTAGATTTTAGTTCTTTTATTTCTCCAGAAAGGGCTTTTGTCTCTCTGGAGAGGGTTTCTCTAATATCTTCCATGCCTTTTTCGAGCCCGGCTAGAACCTTGAGAATCGTCATTCTGAACTCTAGGTCTGTCGTATTACCAATGCCTGTATTGATTAGGTCTCCAGCCTTCGCTACTGCCTCTTGTTCTTTTTTTTGTGGTGAGTTTTTCCGCCTTGTCATTTTGTCCAGGTAAGAAGATATAAAGGAGCAAATAAAATGTTAAAAGGGTGGCAAAGACCCCAGGGAAATGTGCTTTAACCAAATCAGAAGGAACCCCAAATTGTGGGAGGGAGAAAGGGGATAAACAAGAGAAAAAAAGAAAAAAAAGAAAGAAAGGAAAAGAAAAGAAAACAAATAAGGAAAAAATATTAAAAAAAGAAAATATATGTATATACAAAAAATATAGTTAGATACAATGGAGGGTAAAATATGACTATAATAATGAAGGTTCAAAAAAGGTTATTATTATTTATTTATTTATTTGGTAAGGTATTGTTAAGATAAACTAGTTAAAAAAAAAGTTAAAAGAGGAAAGGGTAAAAGTTAAAAAAATATTTACCAGAAGATAAAAGAAAAAAAAAATTAACTGCAAGACTAAAGAATCATGGGGAGAAAGCCATGAATTCCTTGCTTTGCTTTCTCCTCCTCTGGAATTCCACTGTTCTCCTTGGTAAGTCCTTGGTAAGTCTCGCAGCGCTGTTTAAACACTAGTTGTTAAGCTCGTTGTTTGATTCAGGATGTCTGGGATGGCTCCCAAGAATTTGCATTCCTCACAAGTTCTCAGGTACTAGTGATCTTTTGATGTAAGAACCAATTTCTTCAGAGTATAGATCTAGCTGTGGAATTACTGGAATGAAATAGAGAATACATATTCTCAACTTTACTAGGTAATGCTAGATTGTTTTACTATCTGCAGTGTGAAAGAGAATTGTCAGACTTGAATTTTTGCCAGATTGGTGGGTGTTAATTGTATCTTAATATGTGACTGAAAAGGAAAATTGATATGCCCTTTTTTTCATATTAAAGCTTTCAGAATATGTGGAATTTGCCCATTTTAAATAATGTTTCCAGGGTATAAGGGACATACGCATGTGCGTGCACACACACACACACACACACACACTCTATTCCACAGAAAAACCTGGGTGTGCTGATCAGATTCAGTTTGGATTGCCTAAGAAGAATCTAAGATAATTATTGCAATTTTTAATATTTTTATACTTCCATTGACATTTTTTTTTAAAGAAAGAACACAGGAGAAATTTCACTTTAGTGAAGATTTGTTTAAATTGAAGATAATCCATTTAATTCAGGGAAGTGCAGAAGGCTAATTTGGAAAGATTTGACTAGATACTATGCTAGTTTTATTCCCTTCCTCAGCGAAACTTCTTGGAAGTCAGTCCAAGCTGCCTTTGGTTTAACAGATTCACATTCTCGATGACAAGCTGCTGCAGAGCTGACCCTGTGTTCAGAAGTGTTGCTTTCCAAGTTACTATTTGAGCAAATGTGTGTCAGTGTCCTGGTTCTGGGAGGTGGTGTTTGAACTCTCACAGTGGTGTGGTGTACCCCAAGAGCTTGTGTATCATGAGCGGGTGGTCAGTGGGCTTTGGCTTGTGTTGTCTATATGACTGGACATTAATGGATGACTATCTTTCAGCTTTCATGACACTGGTTATCATATTGCTGCACGTGTTTTGGGGTATCATATTTTTTGATGGCTGTGAGAAGAAAAAGTGGTCTGCCCTTCTTGTAGTTCTGCTGACCCATCTGCTGGTGTCCGCCCTGGTGAGTATTGCCACCGTCCTCACATTGTTTTTTGGAACTCAAGTCCCCATATCTAAAATGATAGGTTCTATACTAAATGAAATACAAACTCAATGTCAAATGAAGAAATTCCAAAAAGTTGGTGACTGAGTGAATGAGTGAAAGGTAGATAAATAAATCATCTGTCTTCCTACAGAAGGAAACAACTATTAATTTGTTGGTTGATTTCATGAAAGATTTCTTTCTTTGTATCTTTCTTTTATGGGTATAGTCAAACCTGAAGTAGTCTTGTATTATGCTTATGTTAGGTAATACATCTTAAACAATTTCCATGATATTATAAACCCTTTCAATATATAAATTTTAATAGCCTTATATTATTACATAAAAATTATATTACAGTTTGCTTAACTGATTGATCATATATTTTTCTACTTTTGCTTCTTATAATGCTATCTTGAACATCTTTGTACATGGAAGTTTTTCAATACAATATTTAGCTTCCAAGGAATGAAAATATTAAATGGTATGAGTATTTTTGAAGTCCTTGATGTCCATTGCTAAAATACTCTCCACAAAGGTTGTACCATTTTTGCTCATTCTGATCAATAACAGGAGTGCCCAGTTACTCCCTCCACAGTGAAATTATGCCAGTTTTCTAAATAAAATTTAAAAAGAAAGTGTGACTAAATATGCTTTTTAAGAACTATTTAATGCTTTGGGTCTGACTTTTATTGTAATTTGTCATATATTTACATCAGAATTATCCCTACCACTGCCTTGTCCAGACCCTTATGATTTCTCACTTCAAAGTATTGAAAAGGTTCTTTCTGGTGGTGTCCTGCCTCATGTTTCTCTCTTCTCCATCCATTTAGAATTTATATCAGGTTTTCTCATACTGGGCTCCTTGACCTCTGATCCATCTGAAGTGCCATCTTACAGGGGTGCCTGGCTGGCTCAGTCAGCAGAGCATGTGACTCTTGATCTCAGGATCATGAGTTGGAGTCTCACGCTGGGCACAGAGATTACTTAAAAGATTAGATAGATAGATAGATAGATAGATAGATAGGAAGAAATGCAATCTCACTGCTTCCCCTACCTAAAACTTTTCAGTGGCACAGGATGTTAAAGTTACCTTTGATATGATGGCAACTATGTGAAGCCAAGTCTTCATTGGAAAAAAGACTAGAAAGAGACTGCATTAAAATATTAATAGTGTTTCTCCCTGAGTGGATTCTTTTTTTCTTTATAGTTTTTGGCATGTTCCAGATTTTCTATGATGTATACTTTTATAATCAGAAAGGAAATTACATGAAAAAGCAGATGTCCTTTTTAAAGATCCAATTGGCTATTGATTCATTTAATAAATATTTACTGAGGCCTTCTGTGTTACAGGTACTGGTCAAGGTAAACAAAGCAGTTTAGTGAACAAAGCAAAGATTTGTTTTTACAGTTTAGTGGGGAGAGAAGGCTTTAAGCAGTAGGCATAATAAATTTTATAGTGATAGGTGCTGTGGCCAGTAGCACAGGCCAAAAGAAATCCAGCATGTAGGGAGGCAGGAGATGTCAAATTTTTGAATTAAATGGTCGGAGCAGGCTTCATTGTGAAGGTGACATTTAAGAAAGAAGGGAAGAAGATGGTCATGTAGCTCTCTGGAGAAAGAACATCTTGGACTGCATAGCCAGTAGCAAAGTCCTAAGATCAAAGAACTTGCTTGGCATATTTTTTGGAAGTGAGGATGGCCAGAGCAGAGTGAGCCAGGGGAAAGTTAGTAGGAGATACTGTCACAGAGTTGAAGGTGGAAGAGAAGTAGAGGTTGAAAGTGAGAACCACATCTAGGTAATGTAGGACTTTGACATTTACTCTCAGTGAAATGGAAGTCAGCGTAGGGTGTTTAAGGAGAGGGACATGATTTTAAAAGGATGACTTTACTGTGTTAAGAGTAAACTGTAGCAGGGGAAAAGATTACAGTCATCAAAGGGAGGATGGTGATAATTTGGGTGAAATAGCAATGGATATAATGAGAAATGATCAGATTGAGTACATATATTTCAAAGTATAGCCAACAGTATTTCCTGACAGACTGGATAAGGCACAGGAGAGAAAGAAGAGGAGCGAGCCAAGGGTGCCTCCAGGGTTTTGGCCTGGGCAGTAAGAAGGATGGAGTTACCATCAGTTGGGATGAGGAAGCTTGTGAGGGGAGATCAGGAGTTTATCTGGGCACATTATAAATGTAATAGAGATGCCTACTGGACATCCAAATGGAAATGTTTATTAGGCAGTTGGATGAAAATGTCTGGAGTTTGGGAGGACAACCCAGGGCAGAAAAAGTGATTATAAGGAGTAGGTTCAAGCAGACAAGAAAAGAGGCCCAAGGACTGAGCCCTGGGACACTCCCACCTTGAGACTGGGGAAAGAGGAGCCAGCAAAGGTGACTGAGAGGGAGCCACTAGTGAGGCTGGAGGAAAACCAGGAGCCAGGTGTCCTGGGAGCCAAATGTATTGAGGTAAAAATGATCAGCTATAGCAGATGCCTGTGGAATAAAACCCAGAATTCTTTGTTTGATCCAAGCCTCTTTTCATCCATACTGGTGCAAAACTTACCTGTTGCTGCTCCCCACAGTTCACATCATGTACTTCATTGAAACTGATCCGTTGTGGCTACCCAACAGCATGCCTTGTGCATGCTGTTTTATTTGCAGTGACTTATCTCCCCTTAACCTAAGTCAGTTTGGAAAAGTGCTAGTTCACTGTGAAGCCTCCCTGGCAAAGGTGCATATTCCAGACTCAGCACAGTCACTAGACCTTAATACATAGCTGTGTTATAACACTTATCCTCAGAGAGTGTTGTTATCTTTAATATAGTTCTTATATCTCTCCAACTAGAGTTCGATCATCAAGGATGGGACCTTATCTTAATCAATCTTTGTTTCTTCAATCCAATAAATGTTGAATGTTGAATAGTTGATACTCTCTCTAATGATTAAAAGAACCCAGGAAAATAAGCTAAAATAAGAAGAACCTAGGAAATTTGAAAGATGATATACCAAAATGTTTACAGTGGTTATCTCTGAATAGCAGGTTTCAGAGAATGTTTAAGTAATTGTTTTATTTAAATATACCTACAGAAAAGTATACAGATCAGAAGCATCCATCTTGATGAATGTAACCTATGTAACTTGAACCCAAATGAAAACGAAAACATTATCAGCTCTCACGAACCTCCCACCACGATCCTGACTTCTAACGTGCAGCTTGTCTTGCTTTTGGTATCTTATATAAACAGGACCATTTAGTCTTTGCTCTTGTGTCTGACTCCTTTCACTCAACATCATGTTTGTGAGATTCATCTGTATGTATAGCTAGCTAGCTATTGTTCATTTTTTGCAGTATAGTATTCTACTTTGTAACTGTACCTTGCTTTATCCATTCTACAGCAGAACTGGTGTCTCCAGCTTCTAACTGTTGTGAATAGTAATGCTTTGAGCATTCTACTATATGTCTCTTTTGAATGTATGTACACATTTCTTTTGGATATATGTGATAAATGCCTAGGAATGGAATTGCTGGTCATGTGGTGTATATACGTCAACTGTTCATACCACCCAGTTTTTCAGAGTAATTGTATCAGTTTACATCCGTACCATTAATTTGTGAGTGGCAGTTCCTTACCCTCATCACCAACAGTTAGTATGTCACTCTCTCTATTGTTACACATCCTGCTGGGTGTATCGTAGTATCACATTGTGGTTTTATTTTAAGATTTTATTTATTTGAGACAGAGAGAGAGAGCACACATGATAGATGGGCAGGGGCAGAGGGAGCAGCAGCTCCCTGCTGAGCAGGGAGCCCGATGTCGGACTTGATTCCCAGACTCCAGGATCATGACCTAAGCCAAAGGCAGTCACTTAACCAACTGAGCCACCCACGTGCCTGCACATTGTGGTTTTACTTTGCATTTCCCTAATGATTAATGAGATTATGCATGTCTTCATATTTATTGGCCATTTGGATAATTCTTTTATGAAGTGCCTGTTCAAATCTTTTGCCTATAATCCTATTGGATTGTCTTTTTGATTTCTAGGAGTTCTTTCTGTATTCTCTAAAAAAGGTCTTTGTCAGATGTACCTGTTGTAAATAGCTTCTCCTATAGTGTGGTTTAACTTTACATCCTCTTTATGTTGTCTTTTTTATGAGCAAAAATTCTTTATTTTGATGTAGTTTAATCAATTTTGCTTTATCATTTATAGTTTTTGTTTTCTGTTCAATGAATATTAACCTATCTGAATTTCAATTTTAGAATTTATTTTACTCATCTGTGTATTTTAATTTTCTACAACAATCATATATTGTTTCTGTAATTGTTTAAGGAAGAAAAAATTTTAAAGAAACTAAAGAGAAATACAAAAGAACTTAGCACCCTATAAAGTAAGTTAAAATTCAGTGGATTTCCAAAGAATCCAGAAAGTGCTCAACGCCTGCCTCAGTGTGCTCAATGTCCACAGATGCCTCTTGAGAAAAGCACTTTTTCTGCATAAGGTGCCATCTGCAAAATCAGCCCATTTTCCTGGTCAGAGCTGATAAGCAGGGTTGGTTTCTTAACCAGGAGCATGTGCACGTAGGGTGAGGGTAAGAACAGTGATGAGCCATGGAAGTACTCCCCTTGAAGGCTTTTATAGGCAGAGGTCTATGGTGACAGATTGACCCAGTTGGTTCCTCTCCTTTGTTAAGTCTAAGTTCTGGGCTAGTTGGGAACCCATCTTCCCCCCCTACACTGGCCCAGGAAAGGAAGTGTTTCTCCTTCTCTCTAAGGCCAGTCCCTCTACCTGGGCTCTATATCCACTTCTTTCCCACAAGGACCTCACTGTGATTGTGTCCTTGATCCCACATCACCAGCTTTCCTTCTCGTCATTAGCGTATAGACGCATCTTAAAACTCTCCACTATTGCCTTTCCTCCATCTAGCCATCATTCCCTTTTTTTCTGTTCCCCTTCACAGCAAAATTTCTCAGAGTTACCTCCACTAATTTTGTCTCTACTTCTTCACCTCTCATACTTCTAGTCCAGTCTTGGTTCTGCTCAACCACCCTTCTAAAATTGCACTTGTCAAGATCAAAGGAAATCTCCATTTCTCAAAAACACATTGGGGTTTTTGTTTTCATCTCAGCAGCCTTTAAAAGAGTTGACCACTCTCTCTGTGGAACATGTTCCTCTTTTGACTTCTATAACACATGTCCTGCTTTTCCTTTTACCTCACTGTTTGCTCTTCTCAGACCCCTTTGCTGACTCTTTTTAAGTAAGAGTCAAGAGAATAGAATGTTGTCGATACTTTTAATTTGCTTCTGCGATACTACACAGCACAAAAAATTTATAAATGTTCTCATGGCTTTGTCCTGACTTCTCCTCTGTCTGTAATAGCTCCCTGGGTAACTGCATTCAGAGTCATGGCTTTAAATACTGTCTATAGGCTGTGCTTCTAGCATAAGTCTCTTTCTTTCCTAGCACAAGTCTCTCCTCGCAGCCCCGTATTCATATGCCTAATGCTTTCCTGACGTCTGTCCTTTGAAATCTCATAGGCATGTTACTCCTAGCTTATCCTCATTGGACTTGATTCTCACCCATTACTCTGAGCGTCATCTTTCCCCAAGTCTTTGTCATCCCATTAAGTAGCACTACCGTTTACCAAAAGCCAGAAACACGGAAGCCACTTTGGCCTCCCTCTTTCCCTCACATTCCTTCCATCAGCAAGTCCTGTCCATTCATATCACCCACTCTCTCCATCTCTACTACCACCGCCCTGATCTAAGTCACCATCCTGTACTCTCCTCAACCAGTGTAAAATCTTCTTCTTCTTTTTTATTATTAATATATAATATATTATTTGTTTCATGGGTATAGGTCTGTGATTCATCAGTTTTACACAATACCCAGCTCTCACCACAACACATACCCTCCCCAATGTCCGTCACCCAGCCGCTCTATCCCTCGTACCACCTTCCACTCCATCAACCCTCAGTTAGTTTCCTGACATTAAGAGTCTCTTATGGTTTGTCAGTGCAGTGTCAGCCTTCTTAATGAGTCTCCCTGCTTTCACAATTGCCTCCTTTAATCCATTTTGTACAGTTTTAAACATCTAAATTAAGTCACTCAGCTCCCCTACCTTGACCCCTTCTGTGACCCTCCATTGCACTGGGGATGAAGTCCACACCCCTTACCAACATGCTGCATAACTGGTTCCTGCCTTCCTCTCTTGGCCTCATCTCATGTGCTGCCCCTCTATCTCTACACATGACTAATATCACTCTTCCCAGGTTCTGAGCTGCACCAAGCTCTTTGCCCTCCTGTGGTTCCCACCTTCAGTCTACACAAGGCTGGCTCTCTCCAACTATATGTCAGTTTAAATGCCACTTCCTCAGCACTAGCCCTGAGCAACCTAAGTAGACCACCTTGTTCTTACTTATCTAGCACCATCCTGATTATAATTATTCTGTCTAGCATTCATCATAATGTGTCATTATTTGATTCATTTATTTGCTGCTTCATTCCTTACTTGTTTCTTTTACTAGCATATAAGCTCCATTAGGATAGATACTCTGGTCTTCAGTGTTACATAGCATAATACCTCTTGGCCCTCCTTCAGAGTTTTTTAAGTGCACTTTTGGAACCCTCTTCAGCTGTGCAGGTGAAAAAGAGATGCTGTTCCCTTGAATACTAAGGATTCATCCTGAAGTAACTTGTCTTACTTTCTTGAAAATTAAGAGCTGGTTAACACAGAAATTGTTATGAACTGGGCCCAGGTTGTATAACATATATCTTCTATTGGGTCTTTCATTTGATTCTGACTTCTAGTTACCCTCTAGCCTTGCCATTTGAATATAGCAAAGCACACATCTATGGGCTAGTGTCTGTTGACAAGGTTAGTTCTGTGTGTCTTTGTGGTACTCAGTGTGTGACAAACATCATATGTTTGGTGAAACACAGCCCAGCTATTGAAAGTATCCTGTATTTTCCTTAATCTTTACTCTACATGTTTAATAAGCTTACTGTTATTATACAAGCTGATTTTTTGTTGTTGTTGTTTTTGCAGACCTTCATAAGTCCTCATTACGGAATAAATCTGGTATCCACATATTTAATCATGGTACTCATGGGCATCTGGGCATTCTTTGTTGCTGGAGGCAGCTGCCGAAGCCTGAAGCTCTGCCTACTCTGCCAAGACAAGGACTTCCTCCTTTTCAACCAGCGCTCCAGATAACCTCTGAAAACCAGCACCTGTCAAACAGTAAGCTGCATCTTTAGAGGAAGCACAACTGTGCCTTTTTCTAAAAATTCCTTTTCCTGGTGGAATTTAGAAAAAACAAAACCATCTAGATAAAATATGACGTTCATGCCACAGCTCTCTGAAAGGGATACATTAGTGAGTGTGCATGTCCTGGCCACACATTAGACTGTCACCTGGAGAGGCATAATGAATACTGATACCTGGGCTCCACCTTCCACATTTAATTGGTCTGGGCATTTGGTAATTTTTAAGATTTTATTTATTTGAGGAGAAGGAGGAGCAGAGGGAGAGGGACAGGCAGACTCTGCGCTGAGCGTGGAGCCTGATGTGGGGCTCAGTCCCAGGACCCTGAGATCCTGACCTGAGCTGAAACTAAAAGTCCGACGCCAAACCGACTGAGCCACCCAGGTGCCTCTGGGCATTTGGTAATTTTTTAAAAGCTTCCCAGATGACTCTGAAATGCAGCCAATTTAAGAACCATCAGTGTCCAAATAGGAACTTCCTGAGAACACCGTAAATGAATAAAAGTCAGGTGTTCAGCTGTCTCTCAACTCAGCTTGTGCTGAGCAGGTAAATCTTTGAATGTCAAATCCTGCTTGGTGTTTGTCTTTTTAAGTCATGAAGTTACAAAAGGCTAAAGGGCTTTCATCCCTATGAACTGTTTCATGTTCTTTACTAGCACCCTATTTTATGAGAACATGGCAGGTTGTGCTTCTACATGCAATAGTAAATCGCACTGACTTTCTATGATGATTTAGCTAGAGTAAGCTATTGATTAACAAGCTGCATTTTTTCTGTGGTTTTTACTCTGGATTTTGCTTTTTGAGACATTATATTGTTTTTGAGCATAGATTCAGTTTGTTTTACCAAAAACCAATTATTTTCTGATTCCTGGATAGGTATTATAAACCAGGAATTTTTGTGCAACTTCTGTAAGTCTTTCCTGGGTTTAAGGCTTTTCACGAGCTCTGTCCCAATGCAGTGTTTACCAGCCGAGTGTGGATAGCAGGGCACGTTGAGGTGAAGCCTGTTCTATCTCTGAGCAGTTCTGCTGATTGCTGAGTGATGTGCCCTGGGACAGACTTCACTAGAGCGGTGACAGAATCAGAAGCATGAGGAAAATAAGCCAGTAGAGTGATGTTGACACTTTTAATTTGCTCCTGTGATACTAGCCAGCACTCCCCACCCCCCACCAACAAGTGATATAGTATAAAATTGGAAATGTCTGAAACTGCCAAATTCGTGCTTTTACAAAATCCATATAATCTTTAGATTTAGCAAATGTCTCTGGGCTTTAGTAGCAGATATAACCTTCCCTTTATAGGAATACCCAAGGCGTTTGTTCAGCTTCTAGGGAACCTTTTGATTTCCTTTATAAAGAGGAAATGCCAATGAATTGTGCCTTTACTAACTAGAAATTGTTCCCCGTTGATGGCTTTTAGAGAACGGATGGTGTGAAATGAAAATTCCCTACACATTTAGGTGATAAGCTCAATGGATCCCACATGTACAGTAGAACATCCAAAAGAAATAGGAGCAGCAATGAGAGGGCTCACCAGTGCCATGACAGATGGAAGAACTTCACACTACAGTGGTGGAGAGGAATAATGAACATGTTTAAAATGGAAAGGTGGCCAGTATTTTCAGCTAGCCACACATCATTTCAGGGGCCAGAACCTCTCATGTGAACTAGACCTTTATCTGTGAAATCCCTTCTCATGGTTAAATAACTAGAATTTCTTAATCTAGTGATTCAAGAGAAGTAGGATTTCCAGCAAGGCTGTAAATAGTCCCCAGCAATTACAGTTATTCTCCTAAAGTTTACTTCACAACACTGATACCAATGCTTCCACCAGAGTTTGTGGTTTTCTACCATTATACAAAATTTTCCTTAGACTAGAAGAGTCATAGAAAGAGTCAAGGACAGAGAGACTGACCAGTGAAATTAACTGTGCAGGGGAACGAAATACCTGTGGAACTGGGCTGTATTCCTGTTGGAACGTGGTGTTCTTTGGTGGACAGAACAAGAAAAATATATAGTTGGTTATCACTGTTGACGTACAAATCTCTTAAATGGATAGTCTGATAAAATATTTGATCTGTAAAGTACTGAAAAATATGAGAATATTAATATTACTCATTACTGCTATCTGAGGATGTCCTCTGTACTTAATATTAAGTAAAGAAGCTGGGATACTGTAAAATCTCATTTATAAAAACATCAGGCAAGAGGAAAATTTTCTTTTGGTGAGACTCTTGTCTGAGGAAATTATTTAATAATCTTTGACTCCCTATACATAAAGGAACTTTGTACTGCTGATTTCTGTTAAAATGTGAGCATTGCCATAGTCAGTTTAGGCACTATTTTTACAAATAACCCTGCTTTGCCTGGTGTCAGTGGTGCCCAGAGGGAGAGTATAGTTTTCTTCTGTTGCTGTGTATAAACTGAGATGCCTTTTTTTTTTTCCCTCTGCATTTTTTATCTATGAGGATCCTTCTGAGCCCTGATAGTATTTGGACAGCAGGTGGTGTTGATAGTTTATGCTCTCCTCCACATAGTGCTTTCTCATTTTGGAAGGAAATGTGGGTAAAGTTAGAGTTGACCTGGAATGTGAATGTTGCTGCAGTGCTTGAATATTTTGCCATGTGATTAGTAGAGATTGATTTTGTTGCTCTCTAATAAATTTGTATTTATTTTTTTAATCATTTCAGTTAGTTGTTGTAACTGGAGAAGTTTAGTTACCTCAATCCTGGCCTGCCTGGCTCATAATATAATAGTAGCAGCCTGTTTTAGAGCATCTATTGAAAATGTGGCTGAAAGGAAGAAACGATGGTAACCGCAGATTGCATAGAGAATGGCTTTTGTTCTCGTTGTTATATATTTTTTTTCTTAAAGCACATTTCAGTGTTTGCTGAGATTGGCAAATTCACATAAAAAGTATTAGGTGTTCTTGTCCATAGAGTTGGGTGCAGGATAAGTAGTTGTGACAGGAGCTTCCTCCTACGTGTACTCCTCCTACTTTGCATCACCTCAGACTAGCCCGGAGGTAGGGGTTAGCAGTCACTGTGGGCCTGAGGGCTCCAGGGAGGCCCGGGTGGTAGCGGCCTGTCTTAGGCAGCAGCCCCCGGCTCCCTGGGAAGACTTCTTTTGAAAGTGCTAGCTCTCATTAGTTAACTTTTAACTTTTTCTGGAGTCCTACAGGGTCCTAACTCCAGGTGGAAAAAGTAGATATCACAACAAAACAATTTTAAAGTGCTTTGCTTAGAGCATTTTGTTTAAGATTGCAGTGTTTACAGTTCTTCTATAATAAAAGGCGTTACTTCTATTAAATTCTAGTGTTTAGAGAGATGGCTACTATATGTATCATTTTATATAAGTATACAATATGTATTGTTTTATATAAGTTATGCTGTTGTGTCGTATATACTTGTAATATCAGGCCTTGCATTCAGTGCACAATGCAATAGACTCTTTCCAGACCTGTGTTTTTCAGTGAACAATAAAAGTGTTGTCTGGCACTACTCATCTCCCATGTGTCCTCTTCTTTGGAGCAGTGTATTCTTCAGTATCTGTTGTTACACTTTTTGTCTCCTACAAAACTTGACTGCATATTCTGTTGTTTATGACTGGTCAGCCCTGAGATTTTTTAAAGAGAAATCTTTGTTACCTCAAAATTCATAAGGCCTATTTCATTTCTGTGTGTTCAGAAACAGTGCAGAGAAGTTCTTTGAGGCTCAAACCAAGTGGAAGATTATTCTCAAAGATCCTGGAAACTCATCTTGAAAAATCTGTTCTAAGTAATTGTAAAACAGGGAATTTATAAAATATCACATAATAGTCGCTAGAGATGGCAGTTGGTTGACAAGGAGAGTAGAGTTTAGTTTTTACCCAGTGATCCTGAACAACCTATAGAATCCTTTTGTTTTTTCTCCCCTTGGTGTGTAGACAGTGCAGTGAAGGGGTTAAGCTTGTCTTTCACCATCAGACAGGTTGTATAGACAATTATTATGGCCTGAAACTCAAACCATGTGATGCCTGTTCACTCTGGTTTGAAATGAGGCTGCTCTAGATTTATCTTGACTGTGTTATTAGATGAAATATCCTCAGGGACCAAGAGCTTTTTAGTCCTCACTTGTAAGCCAGTGGAAGAGTTGTGTATTTCTTAGGTAACAGGCCAGATTTGTGTACAACTTCTTTGGCTCTTCCCCACTGAAACTGTGGCTCTAGTTTAATTGTTTGTTTGGTATTTAGTTGGAACAAGGACTTCCCCCGTGTCCAGCCTCAACACATGAGAAACCTCCAGTGGAAAGAAGTATATATTTTATCCTCACCTCATTGAAAATGCTGAATAGATGAACCACTCAAACACTCAACTGGCTTATGGATTCAGTCTCAGCAGAAGAATTTTTAAGGATTTGAGACCTTCTAAGGTGACCATAATAGTTGATGAGCCCTGAGCAAGTCCTGGCTTTAAGACTCAGTAATAGGAGGTACTTGTTGTGTAAGTGTGGATCGCTATAAATCCTTCTTCTACCTAGTGATGAAACCATTCATTTTTCAGTGTTTGAGCAGAATCAGAGATGGGGTTTGTAGTGTTTAATCAGGGCCTACCATGCACAGAACACTGCATTAGATACTTTAAAAGGATGGAAAAGAATGAGATGGTAGAGGTCTTTATCCTCTGGGAACATATAATCTGACTGCCTGGATTAAAATACATAAATATTACCTAATATGTTACCAATTATGAAATACTATAGACTAGCTGGAGTGCATGATACCTGAAATTTTAGCAGTAGATGAAACGCCCCTGGGTAATGGATGTAGATCCAGAGGAAAAGTTGGGACTGAGGACTGAACACTGGGGCTCTCCAATTGAGAGGTTGGAATGGGGAAGTGGAGTTGCCACTGAGGAACGAAGGAATATCAGGAGAGTGTGGTGGCCTGAGAGGGGAAAGGATGCCAAATGCTGTTGATAATGAGTACGATGAGGAGTAAGAATTGATCATTACATATGGAGAAGTAGAATTTCAGTGTAGGGGTGAACACCTAAATGGAGTGGATTATAAGGACATAGACATAGCATATCAAGTACAGAGAACCATTATAAATACGGTAGGGGAATGGGATGATAGCCTGAGGAGGATGAGGGGGAAACAGAAGTGTTTTTCTCCCTAGCTCCCAAGTAATACATCATTATAACAGCATGTTTGTATAAAGATGAGAATCACTCAGTGGAAAGGGAAAAATTGATGATGCAGGAGATGGGGGGATAGTTGCCAAAGCAAAGTACCTGAAGAAGGAGTAGAGTGAAATTTTTAGCATTAAATGTTTATATTAGATACATCAAAATATTTAAAATCAATGATGTAAGCTTCTCATTAAGACATTAGAAAAAAAAAACAAACTAAAGCTAAAAATAAGTAAAAGAAAGGAAGTAACGAAGAGAAGAGCAAAAACCAAAAAGCAAAAAAACAATGGAGAATTTCAATAAAACAAAAATCTGGTTCTCTGAGAAAATTAATAAAATTGATAAAGCTCTGGCCAGATTGGTAAGGGAAAAAAGAACACATAAATTATGACTAGCATTACAGATTCTACATTTATTAAATAAAAATGGAATATTATAAACAACTTAATGCCAATAAATTTAAAACTTAGATGAAATGGACATATCACTTAAAAAAAAAAAAAAAAGCTCACTCAAGAAGAAATTGAAGGGGCGCCTGGGTGGCTCAGTGAGTTAAGCCTCTGCTTTTGGCTCAGGTCATGATCTCAAGGTCCTGGGATCAATCCCCGCATCAGGCTCTCTGCTCGGCAGAGAGTCTGCTTCCCCCTCTCTCTCTGCCTACTTGTGATCTCTCTCTGTGTGTGTCAAATAAATAAAATCTTAAAAAAAAAAAAAGAAGAAATTGAAAACCTAAATATCCTTCAGATATTCAGATACTCAGTAAGGCATGTTTTTTCTTATTAACATGCCTTGTAATTATTTATTAGAAGCTGAGCATCATATATTGAGTAACAAGAACTGAAATAGGTTTTTAGTATAAGTTTTATGTTAATCTGGGCAAGAGTTGGACTGTATTTAATGTTTGTTGCAGCTTTCAGTACCAGACGCTTCAGATTCCTCTAATGGCCTTGTTTTGTCTGCCACCTGGACTTTGGGCTTCCCTATATGCTCTTCATCAAAGAAAGTCTGTGTCTTACAGGTCTTTCAGCTATAATCCCTGGTTATTATATTGGAAATCTGTTGGTGTGGCAGTAAGATGTAAGAGAAAGTATGTGTCCTATAATCTTAAGATTAATTTCAGTTTCCTAGGAGCACCTGAGTGGCTTAGTCCTTTGGATGTCTGATTCTTTGATTTCAGCTCAGGTCATGGTCTTGGTGTTTTGAGATGAAGCCCCACAATGGGCTCCTCGCTGAGCATGGGGCCTGCTTGGGATTTTCTCTCTTTCTCTATCTCTTAAAAAAAATTATCAATTTTTTTAGTGGGCTTGCATCCTTAGACTAAATGTCTCTTGGCTTTTTACCCCCACAGAAAAGACAGGAAAGACGAAGAAGGCTGGAGTAGGAGAAATGCCCTTTCCCCTAGATAGGCTAAGGCTCTTAGAAGGTCTTTTTCTCTGGACAGTAGGTCTTTGTTATGGAGAACACGGGACATATTTTACAATGATTGCTCTTACCCTTACCCTGCCAGAGCCATGGAAGTTTGACTATGAGATTCTGGTAGTGTTGGAGGTAAAACCCACAAAAATGTGAGCCTCCTGAGACTGTGTGCTAGTCTTGGGAATTTCTGACTGTTATGCTATTCCACAATCAGACTCCAGCAGCTTGTCAAAATTAACATTTAAGTGTCCCTACCAATTTATGGCTCTAGTGGCTTCTGCTCTAGGCAACCAAATTTCAGTTGTGACTCTAGATTCACTTATGTCTCCAGATTTCAGGGTTATGGCTTGTCCTGAGGACTCAGTTCTCTAACAGGTACAAGACATTATTGATTTTTATTTTGTTTAGTGTTTTCTTGTAAGGATGGGAGTGACAGCTTCTGAGCTCTTTACATGTGGGAGCTAAACTAGAAATCCCCTGTATCTATCAAAGAAATTGAATTTGTAGTTTCATGAGGGAAATTCCTAGAAGCCTTCATCAGAGAATTCTACCAAAGAGAAAGAAACAATACCAATTCTACACAAACTATTCTAGAAAATAGAAGAGATGGTACACTTTTCAATTCATTCTATGAGTGTTACCAAATATTACTTGGTAACAAAATCAGGCAAAGGTATTTTATTATAAATGAAAATAAAAATAAAAACAAAACTACAGACCAGTATCTCTCATGTATATACGTGTAAAAATCTTCAACAATATTTTAGGAAATTGAGTTCAGTAATACATGTGACCAAATGGAGTTTATCCCCATAATATAAGATTAGTTTAACATATAAATATCATGAGTTCACCATAACAACAGACTAAAACAAACATGATTATATCAATAGATAGAAAAAAAGCTCCTGACAAAATCTAACCTCTAATTTTTTTTTATTAAACGACAACAACTCTTGGCAAGCTAGGACTAGAAAGAAATTTCCCTAATGAAATGAAAACCTATATCTAAGGCCATACCTAGTGATAAAAGACTGAATGCTTTCTCCACTAAGATTGGAAACAAGACAAGGATGTCCACTCTCCCCACTTTGATTCAACATTGTACTGGAGGTCCTAGCCTGTACAAAAAGAAAAGAAAAGGAAATAAGCCATCAGATTGGAAAGGAAGAAATAAAATTCTCTATTTTCAGATAATATAAATTAATTGCTGTAGAAAGTCCTAAGGAAGCTATGAAAAGGTGACTGAAACTACTTAGTGAATTTAGCAGGGTTATGAAATAGAAGGCTCAATTTTTGATCAAAAATTAATCATGTTTCTCTATAGCAGCAAACAATCGGAAATTGAAATTGGTTGGTTCTCTAGAACCAGTTTGCTTCTCAAACTCTGTAGTGAGGGGCCATTTAAGGAAAACAACTTTCTAATCCATCACAGATCAATACTTTTGAAAATAAAAAAATGAATTATTGTGAAATGTGATTAAACAGACATTCAAATTATAAACCCAAAATTGTTCTTAACTAGAGTCCACAGATATAAAATACACTCAAATAAAACCAAGGCAAACATGGGGGGAAAAAAGAATTGCAATTTGTACACGTTTATTGCCAATGCGCTTATAAGCAATTAATATAGAATCAGTATTCTACACAAAACGTTTTATTCTGTAATAACTGAACTGTCATGAAAGAAAAGGCAATTCTCTGTATTAAATGTCTGTTTAACACACTCTGAAAGAACACTCAGTATATCAATATTTAAACTTTTTAACATGATAAATAAACTTAGTCTTGTTTGTAATTTACCTAGTCTAGATGTATTGATAACAATGCTACTTTCAGAGAATAAAGCACATTTAAAATCTTAATCTGTTTATCCTAATAGATACCAAAATATACCATAAGTCTACAATAATGGAAGTGGATAGAAGATTCCAGAGCAGGCTCATATATATATGAAAATCCAGTATATAACATAATTGGCATTCCAAATTAACAGAAGAAGAATCAGTTTTTCAATAAATGGGCTATTTGATGTTTTATTTGATTATATTTTTACTATAAAACAAAATGTAAAGATTAAAAATTCAAATGCAGTGAAACTATAAAATAACTAAAAACTATAAAATAACTAAAAAAAAAATTAGAGTATAGTCAATCTTAAACAATGCAGGAATTAGAGCTGTTGACCCTCCCATCCACTCCGCATGTAGTTGAAAATCTATCCATAACTTTTTTTTTTAATTATTTAATTTTTTTTTATTTGACAGAGAAATCACAAGTAGGCAGAGAGGCAGGCAGATAGGAAGGGAGAAGCAGGCTCCCTGCTGAGCAGAGAGCCCGATGTGGGGCTCGATCCCAGGACCCTGGGATCACGACCCGAGCCGAAGGCAGAGGCTTAACCCACCGAGCCACCCAGGTGCCCCCTATGCATAACTTTTGATTCTCTAAAAACTCAACTACCACTCGCCTCCTGTTGACTGGAAGCCTTACTGATATAAATAGATGATTATCACATATTTTATATGTTATATGTATCACATACTGTTTTCTTAAAGTAAGCTAAAGAAAATGTTATTTAAAAAATCATAAGAGAGATGCCTTGGGTGGCTTAGTTGGTTAACCATCTGTCTTTCACTCAGATCATGATCTTGGGGGCCTGGGATTGAGCCTCTCATCAGGCTCCCTGCTCAGTGGGGAGTCTGCTTCTCCTTCTCCCTCTTGCGCCTCCTCCCTGACTCGAGCTCTCTCTCTCAAATTTAAAAAAAAAAAAAAATCTTCAAAAAAATCATAAGAGAAAATACACTTATAGTACTGTACTATATTTATTAACGCTAAGTTTATATTGTGAGTTTACAAGATGAATAGTCTTGTCAGTACCTACATCAATATTCTCGTATACAAAACACTGTAGATGTTATATGTATTACTAACACTAGACATCAAAACTGAAAAGATAATGTGAAAAAGAAATTTGTATTTAAGGTATAACAACTCACGGATAATGAGTAACAATTCCTTGATAATGAAGAAGCAGCAATAAGATTGCTTCATGGCAGCTTAGCCTACACACTAATGAATGAACTGTTGTAAAATTTTTATGACATATAGTATTATAGTCCTATTCATAATACAGTATTGGAAACATTGTTACATTTTTTAAAAAAGCCATTTGTGATGATAGGCTGATGTGCAGTTGCTGCAATTATGAGAGGCATACTTTAATTCTTGAAAGCCAAGTTCTAAAAAAGGGAACTAAAACATTGTTAATTTTATATTAACTATCACTCACCTTATGCCTTTGTGAGGATGGACTGTCTACTGCCTCCCAGTTTCATAGGCGATGTTCTTTTTTTTTTTTTTTAATTTATTTATTTGTTAGAGAGCGCGAGCGAGCATAGGCAGACAGAGTGGTAGGCAGAGGCAGAGGGAGAAGCAGGCTCCCCGCCAAGCAAGGAGCCCGATGTGGGACTCGATCCCAGGACGCTGGGATCATGACCTGAGCCGAAGGCAGCCGCTCAACCAACTGAGCCACCCAGGCGCCCCCATAGGCGATGTTCTATGTGATGAACCCGAGTGATGCTGGCAATGGTGACACGGAAGTGTCTCATACAGTTCTTGTCCTGCGTTTATTAGGTTTTCATATGAAGACACATACGCAACAGAAAAGTTTATCGACTGTAAGGCATGATGATTAGTACTATTTATTAAGTGGAAGTGAATCATCATAAAGGTCTTCATCCTCATCATCTTCACACTGAGTGGGCTGAGGAGGAGAAGGAAGAGGAAGGGTTGGTCTTGCTGTATCTGGGGTGGCAGAGGGGGAAGACATGAAGGAGGCAGGAGAGGCAGACACACTTGGTGGCACTTTATGCAAATACATCATAAGTTCTGTCTGAATTTTTTTTCCATTTCTCTAAAAATGTTTCTATATGGTACCAATTCTTCTTTCACCATTTGCTTTAGTTTCAGTGCCTGAATCATAGAAGGGTCCGTGTTGTAGAAGTCAAAGCAATCTTGAATAATCAGAACCCTTTTGCCAGATTGTCTAACATCAACTTGTTTTCTGGCACTACTTCTTCCATGTCTCCTTCCTCATTGTCTGGCACTCATCTCCGTCAAGTCATCTTCCGTTCATTCCTCTGATGTGATGTGTATGAGCTCCTGAGTTTCTTCAAGATCCATATCTTGAAACTCTCACCTTTATTGCCATATCCACAACCTCCTTCATGATTTCCTTGATTGGTTCTGTCATAAATCCTGTGAAGTCATGCACAACATCTGGGCAGTTTTCTCTAGGAGGAATTTATTGTTTCTGGCTTGGTGCTTGCATGGCTTTTCCTAAACAATGATGGCATCTTTGATGGTATGATCCTTCCAGACTTTCATGATGTTTTCCCTGTCAGGGCTTTTTTCTACAGTGTTGACGGTACTTTCCATAAGATACCATGTGTCACGAGCCTTAAAGGTTTTATGACCCCCTGATCTAGAGACTGAATTAGAGATGTTGTTTGTGTTTGGGGGTAAGTAATCCACTTTGACACCTTCTGTGTTGAACTCATGGGGTTCTGGGTGGCCGGAAAAATTGTCCACTATCAAAAGAACTTTAGGGGCACCTGGATGGCTTGGTCAGTTAAGTGTCTGACTCTTGATTTTGGCTCAGGTCATGATCTCAGGGTCTTGAGATTGAGCCCCTCATCAGGCTCTGTGTTGGGCATGGAGCCTGCTTAAAATTCTCTCTCTCCCTCTGTCCCTCCCATTCCCCCCCACCCCAAAAAAAGAACTTTAAAAGGCAGTCACTTACTGGGGCACCTGGCTGGCTCAGTCGGAAGAACATACAAATCTCTATCTTGGGGTCATAAATTCAAGCTCCATGTTGGGTCTAGAGATTACCGAAAATAAATAAACAAACAAACAAACTTTAAAAAAAAAGAAAAAAGGCAATCACTGGCAAGGTACTTTCTGACTTCAGAGGCATTGATGGAACCAATCCAGAAAAAGAGTTCTCATTGTCCAAGCCTTCTTATACAACCAAGCGACTGGCAGCTGGTATTTATCTTTTCCTTTCAAAGCTTGGGGCTGAGAAGCATTATAGATAAGGACTGTCCTGATCCATAAACCTGATTGCATTTGGACAAAACAGTAGTTAACCTATTACTTTTTGCCTTAAGTCCTGGTGCTCAATTCTTTATTAAGGAATGTCTTTGGGGGCACGCCTGGGTGGCTCAGTCAGTCAAGCAGCTCCCTTCGGCTCAGGTCATGATCTCTGGGTCCTGCAATCCAGTCCCATGTTGGGCTCCCTGCCCAGCGGGGAGTCTGCTTTCCCCTCTCCCTCTGCCCAACCCCCCTTGTGCTTGCCCTCTCTCTCTCTCAAATAAATAAATAAAATCTTAAAAAAAGAAAGAAAGAAATGTCCTTTGGGGCTTTTTTTTTCTAGGATCGGGCACTTTTGTCTGCATTACAAACCCGTTCAGGCAAGTATTCTTTCTCAATAGTGATTTTCTTAATGGTGAGTGGGAGCTCATCTGTTGCTTCTCTTGTTATCTTGACACTTTTTCAGCCAAACCTCTTCCTAAAATTATCAAGCCTCTCTTTGCTGGCATTAAATTCTCCAGCCTTTAGATCCTTCACCTTCGTTTTGCTCTGAGTTATCATATAATGACTGCTTTTTCTCAAATCATTTTAGAATCTATAGGAATGTCTTTCGTATAGCAATGCTGCGCTCACATAAAAGCTGCATTTTCAATACAAAATAAAGGTATTTTGCAAAAAACTGCAAGGATTTTGCACCTGCTAGCATAGCCACAGTGACAGCTTTGTGAATTCCCGCCCCCACAATGGTCCTTAACTGGATTAATTTACCTTGAAATGGCAGGCAACCACAGCTGCAATCTCAAACTATGGTACATATTGAGCAATGCAATTTTTCCTCGTAATGTCATGACTTTTTTCTGTTTCTTGGGAGCACTTCCAGCATCACTAGTGGCACTCCGTAAGGGTCCCCTAGTGTTATTCAAAGTATATAGTATTGCACTGAGCATAATGGAAAATATGTGAGAACAGGAGAGCTCACCTTTTACTGTGAGATGCAAGTTTACTGGATACAAGTTTACTGGAGAGGTGAATTGGTCGTGCGGTGATGATTACCATCACACAGCATTTTAAGCGGATACTTGCCACACTTCAGTTCACCTAAATAGCAGCAGGAGGTGGCTGTGAAATTATTATGGTAGTTGGTAGTACAATATGTACTGCAGTAAATTTCATGCAGTGAAGGTTTAATACTGCATCTTTATTTGTTTACCTTTCTCTTGACTGAATGGTGCCATGTACAATCTCTGCATAAATTGTGATAAATTTTAACTTTTTACAATAGATGTGTATATGTTTTATGGAAGTAAATGATAAAGTAGACTAGCATCTATATCTATTTTATGCATGACACACCCAACATTTTCTTAATTTTTTTGATAGTTCTCATCTATGCAGTTTGTCTACAAGTTTTTTCAAATTGTTGCAAGTCCTCAAAACTTTTTCAATATGCTTACTGAAAAAAGTCTGCCTATAAGTGGACCAGCCCAGTTCAAACTTGTGTTGCTCGGGGGTCAACTGTAGTTTCATAATCTTAAGGTGGATAGAGTATTTCTGAGCACTTCATTATAAATCACAAAGGGAAAAAAATGGACAGATTTGACTGCATAAAATTCAAAACAGCAAAAAATACCCTAAACAAAGAGGACTGGGAGAAATATTTTTGGCTTATATTACAAAGAGTTGCCACCTATAATATGTAAGAAACTTCTATAAATGAAAAAAGATGATTTAGTGAAGTGATACATGGACATAAATAGATAATTCACAGATAAAATGTAATAGCCAATAAATATAAGATAAAATGCTAAATTATTAATAAAAGAAATACAAAACAAGCAAATAATTTTTAAATCATCAGATTGTCAAAGATGAAAAATATCGATATTATCAAGGATTGTTGAACATATGGTAGAAGCAACATGTTGTGAGAAAGCAAATTAGTACAGCCCTTTGGGTGGAGATTTAGCATAATTCATTATATCTACAACATTTTGAGATATGTATATTTTGAACCAGGAATTTCTTTTCCAGGAATTTATCCTATTGAAATATATTCAAGTGCAACAGCATCTTGCAGTAGTATTGTAAGGGTAAGAAATTTTCAACAATGTCTGTCAGGACATGATAGACCTTGAAGAGCAGAATACTTTACAGCCATTAAAAAGAATGAGGATGAGGATGCCTGGGTGGCTCAGTTGGTTAAGCGTCTGCCTTCAGCTCAGGTCATGATCCTGGGGTCCTGGAATTGAGTCCCATATCGGGTTCCTTGCTTAGCAGAGAGCTTTCTTCTCCCTCTGCCTGCCCCTCTCCCTGCTTGTGTGAACTCACTCTCTCTGACAAATAAATAAAATCTTTAAAAAAAAAAAAAAAGAATTAGGATGTTTGGAACACGTTAGAAAACAAAAGCAAGATCATTCTTTCATTCACCAAATATTTCTTAGGCCAGACACTGTGCTAGATACTGAGAATGTGAGAGTAAAAGTAGGTAGGCATGTTCCTAGCCCTTGTAGAACTTAGAATATGTATCCTATTGGTCCATTTGATGAAAAATGAATATTAAAATATACACACAGGTACATAAAGGCTGAAAGATGAAACTGAATTGTTAGCAATGCTTATTTTGGGAGTTGGGATTATGGGGGACTTTCGGCTCTCTATATATATTAATTTTTTTAATGAGCATACATTGTTTATATAATCAGATAAAACTATACTCTAGGCACCATGACTTCTGTTGTCCTTATTAGAAAGTACACATCGTTCAAGGCCTTTCACAATCCGATCGCAGCCACTTTTTCCTGCCTCCCACCATTCCCTATCTTCCCTCTCCAGACATTCTCAAGCACATCCCTGAGATCTCTATTATGACACACAGTGGACTTTCATACCTCCACATACTTGCTTTTGTTAGTTCCAACCAGAAAGAAAGCATCCTATTCCTCCTTCAAGGTCCTGCTCAAATGTTACCCTTTGTGAAATCGTTCCTGATTAGACTCAAAGCAAGTCGCTTTGTCCACTATTACCCTTTAGCATATTTGTTTATAAATCAAGGAATAATTTACATACAATAAAATGGACAGATTTAAAGTATACCATGGGATGAGTTTTGACAAATGGATACACATACGTAACCGCCAACCCTATCAAGATACAGAACGCCACCTTTCTCCAGCTGGGTCCCTTGTGCTCCGTTCTAGTCAATCCAGCCCACCTTCCACAGAGGCAACTGCTTCTGTCACCATAGATTAATTTCCTTGTTTTGAACTTTATATAAATGGAATAACACTAAATGTACTCTTTTGTGTCTGATTTGTTTCATCCAACATAATTTTCTGAGATTCATCCATATTTTTGTATATCAGTAATTTGCTGCTACTTGATGAAAAGCATTCCATCTTTTGGATGTACAGTTTGTTTAGCCGTTCTTCTGTGGATAGGCATGTAGTATTCTTTGCCGGCTGCTCTTCTGTATACTGTGCTTAGTGGTTTCTGCTTCCTTCCCCAAGCGAGATTGTGATACCAATTATCATGGAATATAGGGACTCTCTGCATCAGGCTTGACTCCCCATCACTTAATCTGCGCTCAGCAGACAGTAGTTATTCATTAAATTTTTGCTTTTGAATAAGGAGTTATGAGAAAGGAGGTCAACTGGAAATTACTTTGAATGATAGAAGAGAGAGAAAGGAAAATGCTGTTCTGACACCAGTTGTGTGAGCTTTTCCACACCACGTAATTCAGTTCTCTGTGGATATGTGTTCTACTATGTGTTCTACACATAGTAGATTTAACTCATTTCTGGCACTGACTGCCCGAAGTTAGTACAGACCCCGCAAGTTAAGGGCTCAATCCCACAAGACTACCCCCACTTCAGATACCAATTGCAAGTTCCAGGTCGTCACCTCCACTTCTGACCAACCAGCTATAAATTGTGGGTTCCCATGACTGATGATTTGCTAGAACAGTTCACAAAACCCAGGGAAACATTTACTTATATTTACTGGCTTATTATACAGGATATTGTAAAGAATACAGATGAACAGCCAGCTAAAGAGGTACATAGGTCAAGGTATGAGAAAGGGGCACAGAGATTCCATGCCCTCTCTGGGTGCATCAACCTCTCAGTACCTCCATTTATTGGAAGCTCTCCAAACCCCATTGTTTAGGGTTTCCATGGGGGTCCTGTTATATAGGCATGATTGATTAAGTTATTGGCTATTGACCTCAGTTCCCAGTCTTCTCCTGGAGGCCAGGGTGTAGGGCTGAAAGTTCCAGCCCTCTAATCACATGGCTGTTCCCTGTGGCATCCAGCCCCCTATCCTCCAAATATCACCTTTTAGCATAAACTTAGGTATGGCTTAAAGGGGCTTATTATGAATAACATTTGGGAGCTCTGTCCAGGAACTGGGTGCAAATACCAAACACATATTTCTTACTACATCAGAGTATCACAGAAGATTAATTCTGATTTCACCCAGTGACTAAGAGGAAGTGATAAGCTCCTGACCATGCTTATTCTCCATGGAAAGATTGTACTTTATTAAGGAAAACTTTTCAAGTGGTTATTTGTTGGGTGTTTGGGAAGGAAAGAAACTAAGATGCATGAGGTCTGTTGTTGGATGTCTAGGTAGCTTGGGAAACTAGTTTCAGCAGATGAACTAACTGGTTATGTTACCTGCCTCACCAGAAGAGTCTTTGCCTCTTGCAGAGAAGCGAGTAGACTCTCATTACTGACACAGAGTTCCTATAGAGGTCTTAGTCTGTCCTTGAACCCATAGCCCTGTGTTTGTTGTCTTCGTTGCAGGTAATTAAAAGTTAATATTTGAAACTAGTGTACTCAAGCAGAAATAATGACTTTGACTTACAGTATCAAGAGATCATAGCTGGCCACGTGAATAGACATCACACTCCTTCCTGGGCTCCCACCCACAGGGTGGGTCCCAGGGAAGGTGCCAGTTCTGGCAGACTTCTTCTAGATGGATCAGGAGGATAAGCTCTCAATGGAAATGCCAGGACAGGGCAAGTTGTCATTTGGTTGTGTAATAGGAGGTTTTCTTTTTCTTCTTTTTCTTCTTCTTCTTTTTTTTTTTTTTACAGTTTTATTGAGGGATAATTGTTGTAAGATAAATGATATGTATTTAAGGTGTAAAATTTGAACCATGTTGACCTATGTGGGGAAACCATCACCACAAACAGGATAATGAACATATACCTGACCTTGCCAATTTGTGGTACCCCCACCTTCCACCACCACCTCATCCCTAGGCAACCACCAGTATGCTTTCTATCACTGTAGCTTATTTTGCACTTTTTAGAATTTTATACAAAGGGATTTATAGAATATGTGCATGTGTGTATTTATTCCTGCTCCCCAGTTCAGCCTTAGGAATACAGAGAAGTTCAATGAATGTATCCTTGGGACATATTTGGTTTGCTGAAGTAAGAGGTGAGGATAACATCCCAGGAGCAGAGCCGACTCCTTTGTCTACTTGCAGTTGACAATCTTCAGTCAAACTTCTGAACAGAGGCCAGGGTTTAATATTACCAGGCAGATTGGAGGCAGAAGGTTGTTGTTGACTTTCTAGAAATCAGTGGCACAATGCCTTGAGTGTCTCTTTAGCCTTGGGGGCTTCATAAGGTGGTGGCATGATTGAGATAAGCATGGTAAATTCTATTACATGAAGATATTTCCATGTCACTGGAGCTGCGAAGGGCAGACCCCATCCTGTCACTGAGAATCAGTGAGCTACAGCGTGTGTGACCTTCACTTAGCCCCAGGCAAGAGCCTTTGGTATCCCACTTAAAAAGGCAGTGTTTCCTCTTTCCCTGGGTTTTGGGATAATGGAGTGAAGGTGCAGTCTAGAACATACAAGTGGGAGGCTTACTGAATCCCTGATTGATCTGCAATCATAACATTATGCTGACCTGGTCATAATAATTTGTTTTTATGGTGAATAATTCTGTATCACAAAGCACTTAGGTCCTTATCCCTGCCCAGTCATTCTGAAATGACAGGGCACAGGCAGAGCATAGGGCCCCTCCTTTCTAGCACTGTCTGGGCCTCACACCTTCTCCCCTACCCTGTCATAGTTGAGTCTGAGCCAGAGGACCAGAGTAGTTCATGCACATCTGCCAGGCTGTATGTAGTGTGGAATGGATGCCAGGTGCCCGCTGCAGCTCAGCTGGCAGCCGCAGAGGTCTCCTTTCCTCTTGTCTCAAAACTTTTCCCCACACCCTGATGGAAGGCAACTTGCAACTCCTTCCAAACTGAGGGACTAAGCATAGCTGACAGTTCAAGAGACTCAGGTTTCAGGCATTTGCTCCCTTCCAGCTGCCTAGCTCCAGAAGAGTGGAGACAAAGCGGGAATGTTTGGACTCTGAGGATATCAGGAAGGAGGTGTTAGGGGGACAGTTAGAACCTGGCACTTGGCCAGGGTCCTGTAGCGAGGTCCCCCAATAAGTTAACCAGGCATCCTCGTGCCTTTAGCTCATGCTCCTGCAAAGGCACCAGAATGCTCTCGGTCGAGTCACTACTGAGCACCTGGACCCCAGGACATGGCCAAGAGACATAGCCGGGGCAAGGAGGGCTAGGGAACCCCCATAGAGCTACAAGAAAAGGTATAAAGAGAAGGGGAGCTGTGCCTAAGGTCTGCTGGTCTGTTCACCTTGGCCTCATTTTCTGTCTGCGTTTTCTTCTTCCAGCCTCCATATCTACCTGCCTGGATTCCCCCATCCTCTCTCTCTCACCCCCATCTCTCAGTCCCCAAAGCTTTCTTCTCAGGTGGATTTTGCATGAAGGTTCTCTAGGTTTAACCCTACCAAAGGGTATGTCAAAGGAGGAGGTTAGCGGTCCATATCTGCACAGTGGCTGTGTTGGCTTCTGGCCACATGTGGCTACTGAGCACTTGTGTCTAATGAAAGTGAGAGAACATTTGATTTATTTTACTTTAATCAATTTAAATTTAAAAGCTGATAATTGCTTCAGGTTTTGGAAAACTTTTAAGTGTGTTTGGAGCCACTCAGGCATGTGAATCTGATTTTTCCACTGTAATTTTGTGAAATCTAAATACAGATCAAATATTTTCAAAGAAAATTTAGCATCTGAATCAAGCAGTGCTGTTAATGTAAAATACACACTAGGTTTCAGAGACTTACTACAGAAAAAGGAATGAAACGATCTCATATCAAAATATTGACTACATGTTGAAATTATAGTATTTTGGATCTACTGGGCTTTATAAAATATTACTAAAATTGATGTCACTATTATTTTTTCCTTTTTGGGGTGTGTGGCTACCATACCTTTAAATTTTCACGTGTCTCGCATTGTATTATCGTATATCCTATTGAACTGTATGCTCTAGATTGTCCATATAGCTTGATTCACATGAGGAGGTAATGGCCAACCTGAAGAAGGACTTGAGTCTCCCCCGCCAATCCATGGCTCTTGCCATCACATGTCCCTGGTCATCAACCCCAAAGAATCTTGAGTTCAAGGAATGGGGAGCAAGGCTATGGAGAGAGGAGAGGGAGATGACTTCTGTTGCTCAGTCCAGACTCACTCCCTGCCGCCCCAGCCCCAGTGGGATGGGAGCAGGTGTAAAGGAATGAGAGTCGCACAGGCACTCTGGGGATGCCTTGCTCCACCTGTCTTCACCTCTGAAGGATGCTAAATGGGGTGAGCTGAAAAATACCTGCGTCCTCACTGAAGAGACTGTCAGAACCTGGAGGGTTTATAATGTTTCTGTTCTGAAGCTGGGCCCACTGCTTTATCATCTGCTGGAGCAAAATTACCTTTGGACAGTTCATCTGTTTCCATCCTTAGGCAACTGAATTGAAATTGGAAGCTTTCCTAAATAAACAAACAATGATGGTACCTGTTTATAACCTCTACAGGATTGCCTTTTTTACCAAACCAGAAGGTGAAATCTGGATTTGGATTTACAAAATTCTATGGAAGATGGTAGCAGGTTTTGGGGAAAAAAAAATCCAAAGTAGGTAACAGGCAACCAGAAGAGGCTTCAACCTACTAAATGCAATACCTAGTGAAGTAGAGAGACATAAGACCCATTCTTTATATTCATGCCCCCTTGTTAGAAATGCCTCCCTCCTTCTATCCTTCTGTTCAAATCTGACTTCTTTGAGGCCCAGCTTAGATAACCCCTTCTCTCTGAGCCTTTCCCTGATTATTCTAGACTTCTTAGCTCTGCTCACTAAGCATTTATGTGACCCCAGGGCTGCATACCCCATAGGCCTCCATCCTCAATAAAATGATTAAGTACATCAGTGTGTTTTCCTTTGGAGCCAGGTTCTAAGACATTATAGACAAGTTATATTATTTGCTCTAATCAGTTACCTGTCACCATAGACCAGGAACTACAAAGTGCTTTGCCAACAATGCTTTAACCTCACCTCCCAAAAAAACAGTCTGTTGTGAAAAACATTTTATTTATAATTTCTCATATTTACAGTTTATGTCTTCATTACAATCATTCTTACAATAAATATAGAAGTGCTAAAGAGACCATCATCACAGTGGCCTGTGGTCCATCCAAGGCACAGGGACAGAGGACTGCTGCAGACCCCAGTGCTTCCCAGTGGTGCTCAGGAGGCCTTCAGAGAGTTTAGTGAAGGGGAGAAGAACTAAAGGTCTGAACTTGAAATGGGATTAATAGTCAATGCAGCAAAATCCTAGGATATCTATTAAGGAAATAGGTGTAAGTTTTACTATTTTTATCAAATGATCCTAAAGAAACAGAACAAAGAGACTCAAGCTGTCCCATTAGTAAGAAACAAAGATACCAGAGCCTTCCCTGTCCTTTTCCCACACAGGCCTTGTCTTTGTGATCTCTACCTGTAGTGCACCCAGCACAGCACCTGGGCCCTCCAGGGGATTCGAGTGAGACAGGAAATTCACACACCACAGTGCTGGTTTCCTTCAGTGGTGACTGGTGTCAGTGGAATGAGTGAGAAGCTGAGGAAAAGCTCCCCATGTCCTAAGCTTGGTCCCCAGGAGCCCTGTTGATTCTTGGAGCCTTCTGTCTGCCTCCCTGCTTTTTGCTTTATCTCAGCCACAGGGCAGGAGAAAATGCCACTGTTTTCATGGCCTAGTCAGTCTCCCTTCTTATGAATAGCCATAGTGTCAGGTACAATGATCTCTTTGTTCTCTTGCAAGGATTGCCCATAAAAGGTAGATAGTCCCAGGGCTCTGAAGTGATTTATGTTGGTTTCTGATGGGCAACTTTGGGCCAAGTCCAAGGAAGCATCATCTAATTCATGTCGCTCTGTCATGAGGCTTCTCCCTGCTGTCATTTGGTCAGCATCAGCCATGCTAAAGGCAAGGTGAGGATGCCACCCAGACTCCCAGGCTGTCAAAGATCTCGTGCACACACACGTCTTGAGTGTTCATTAGGTCTTCTGTAACTCGGTTTAGCAAACTCACTACAAAGCCATGGGGCTTGCCACTGCTACAAAAAGTCATGATGGTAGAGAAGGGAGAAAACTGTTCTCAGAGTGAGAGGGAGGAGTAGAAGGAAAAAGATGTTATAAAGAAACTTGTGCTTTGATAGGACATTCCGTGCTGTCAAAATGAGACCAGGAATCAGAAAGTTCTCTGTGAACTACAAAGTGCCGGCCATAAGAGTTTGGAAGTTGGTAGTGGAGGCTCCTTCTCAGTCATGGAACTAACTGGTCTTCATGGGGCCCTTGCATCGATGAAAGAGTTAAGTCTTCTTAGAAACTGTGACTCAGGTAAAAGACCATGAAGTATCTTTGTAACATTCCGTTATTAAATGTCCCTAAATACCATGATGCCCCCACCCTGCACAGATAACTTCCTGCTTTCATAGCTTGAAACAGATTTCAACCAATCCGTGACTCAGCATCCTCCAAGTCAGGAAAGTAGGGATGTCCCAATTACACATGGGCAGTAGGGACACCACAGAAGTGGCCGAAATGAAATCTGGGCAGGAGACAAAGCTCTTCAGTCATTATGCTTCTGCCTATTTCCTCTAGATTCAAAAGCGGTTTGAGTCATCTCAGAACTCATGTCTACTCTAGGAGAGAGAAATCAACAACACTTTTCAAGGAATAGCCTGATCATCTATCAAGTCTGTAAAGTACAAAGCATAATTGCGCTGCTGATGGGAGGTTGGGCTTGGGCTTAGTATTCTGTCGTCCTCACGCTTGCGACTTGACAGACAACTTCTGACTCCAGTTCTGACTCCAAAGTGAGTTCCTCCAGACCTTATGTGTCTTCTCAGTCTCTCTATCTCAGGTCCATTCAGTGCTTTTGATCCAAAGGACAGGACTTTGGATATGCCTCTATTGTATTTCAAAGAATATCTTTTGTTTTCTTTTTGTCTCTGATACCTTGAACCCTCCTGTATCATTCTTCCTCCCAATTGTAAGGTCAGACCAAAAGTTTTGTCATAGCAGAAGGAATCAGAGGAAGACAACAACCCCTTCCCTGAGGAAAGAAACTGAGTCTCAAAAGCAAAATCTAAGCAAAGAGTGCACATTCTGGTCTGAAAGCTTGGACAAGCAGAATTTCCAAGATCCTTGAAACCACACTCAAGTGAATCCCTGGATGAAAGTGTTTTCTGACCAATCACAGCCCCAGTGGGTGACTTGGTTTGTGCCCCCCAGAATCTAGACAACTTAATGGTCTCACACAGATGAAGCAGACAGCTCAGAGCTCCTGCCTCTTTAGCCAGTTCTTCCCATCCACAGATCGTGCTGTGGCCATGGCATCAGGATGGCAGGGCACCCACCTAGAGGACCCGCATGGGTCTGGGGCATTTGTGGGTTGGGCTTCAGAGAACCCTTAGGTATTTCAAATGTTTAGGGAGCCACAGTGTGTAGTGTCCAAAGCAAAGTTCTTCCTTGGATGTGCCTGGGAGTTCCTTGGATGTGCCTGGGGCCTCAGGCATGGGCTTCAGTCTCCTTCTTGATGGCTGGTTTGTAAATGACTCCTTTGTTGTCACTTTTTTTGCTACTGGAACAAGAACACACGAGTCTCAGTTAAAGAGGAGAGATAAGCAGAGAGCAGCCAGACTTAGGTATGGGGTCATATTCCTCTCATGAGGACTTTTCGCCTGTTCTGTTGGTCTTGGGAGGAATGCCCCCAAAATAAAATATTAACCGAAAGGGAACCTGGTCATTTTCCAACTGTTCTCTTATAACAGCTGACGATAATAGACTTGCATTTTGAAGAAGGTCTCATTACCACCCCAACTTTAAACCTTTGATTCCATAACAGGATTCCTGGAAACTTTTTTTTATACACTCCAGAAAAATAAATTGGTTTTAGAAAAACAAAACATCAATAAAAACATGAGCAATGGGCAATAATAGCTAATGGAAGTGATACATCAAGTTTCCCTTCATTTTCCTTTTTGGACTCAGAGGCAAAACAACAACAACAACAAAAAAAAACAGATATAAAGATGTTAGAAAGAAGACAGCCTTGCTGCTTGTGTTCAGGCAAATGGGACCTCCCTACCCCCAAATCAAGAGACTTGTCTTCAGGTGTTAGCCACAGCCAGAGGCACATCTCTACTTCTGAGCCTAATGGCCCAGGGTCTCATGCAAAGGAGGCTGGGGGCGATGGTGTTTGGGAGAGAGCACTCCTAGGATCAGCGTTGGTACAGGTGATGGGGGCTTTTCATTCTGCAGACTGCCTTCCCAGACAGATCAGTCCTTGTGGACAAATAAGCTACCCAGCTCCCATTTTGAACCCAAACCAGCTCACCTCTTCTTTCTTCTGAAAAGCCAAATGGACACTGCCAGGACAACACAGATGCCCAGAACGCCAGCCAGGACCACTGAAAGGATGATGCCTGGGGAAGAGGCAGTGAACAGGCATTACATGACCCCCCCCTCCCCTGTGGCTGTCTCATCCCATGGCACTTGGATGTGAAGTCAAGTGACAGCTGTGTAACCTGCCACAGAAGGATGTAATTTCCCCATTTCTGTTCTCAGGTTCTGGTCTTTGGCTTAGTAGAACTGGCTGGAGTACTTAGAGCCATTTTCAGACTGTAGTGATACCCCAGCAAGGGTTTGCAAACTGGCACCAGGATCACCTGAAGATGATTTTTTGAGCCTGAGCATCAGAGACTGATTCAGTCTAGAACAGAGCCCAGGAATCTGCATTTTTATGAAACAGCTGTAGCTGATGCTGACGTACGTGGTTCATAAACCATACTTGGAGAAATCCTAGGTTACAGAATGAGAACTTACTCTGTCTTGGCCTGCTGGAGTTAAGGCCCACTGGGAAGCCTCTATCGACTTTGCTCCCAAGCTCCATTGCACAGTCCTAAGTAATCCAAAACAACCAGGAGCCCACTGCCAAGCTCACCTAAACAGTCACCCAACCTCCACACTGGGCGTAGGCCTGTTCTTAGGCAACGGCTTCCCAGCATGGCCAACAGAGGTGTTGTTTAGGGTCATTGAATGTACACATGCTGTACAGTGATTAGGTCTTTCGTTATGGAAGCATTTGATTGGCATTTCATCTTTGAATCATTGAGTGATTTGAAGGTAGGACCCACAGCAAGGAAAAGGGCCAGTAGCCAGAGCGATAGCAGAGAGGCTGGGCTTGGAAATATCACAGGCCCAGATCACACCAAGAATCACAGCAGTCACCCAGCTGCAGCATGCAAGGCCGGCAGGCCACATACCCAGACTCAGTCCTGCATACGTAAGGTCTTGCACTTCAAAGGGAGAGGAAAAGGTTGAAAATTAACCGAGTCAAACCATGGTGGATTTGCCCAGTGTGTTGAAGGAAGCCCCACCTTTTGTTTGGTTGGAAGTACAGGGCTTATGTAGACTTTCTGGGAGTATTTCACTCTTGACTCAGGTGCCTGATGGTACAGAAGGAATTGCACACCTTGGGAATTCACACTGTGATCTCCCTCTCCAGTTCTTCTTTATCACAGCAGTCTCTTTGCTAGGGCAAGACTTCAGTTTTTAGTACAGCATGACTAAAGTGGAAGCTGAGGAAGGGTAAGGATCAGAGTCTACTTTGGGCAGGCTGTTAAGTGCCTCTCGGATCCCTACCCCTCTTCATCAGTAGGGAATTGGCCAGGTTCTGGCTGGCTGGGCCTGGCAGGGCTTAGTTGGAGCCTGTCACTAGACTTCTGCGCCATCCCTATCCAGTCTTGTGGTCATATTTGGTTCTGTTTTTGCTTTGGCCCCAAGGGGCAAACTGGAGAAACCCTTCCCCAATACCCGCCTCCCTTCTCTGCTTTGTGGAACCAGAAGATTGTGCTTCTCTCAGAGAGTTATTATTGGGATGAGTAAGGAGTCCTCAGTGGGGCTGAACTAGTGCCCAGATATCTGAGGTAAAATCCCATAGTCAGCCTCCTAGGACCTACCTGGGGGAAGGTCACGGGTAAGCCTATCTTCTTGAGTAAGACAGAGGAGCCCAGTCATGAGGCTCCCCCTGGGTAACCCCAGCATACTTCTTCCAGGTTCTTAGAACTACTCCCCATTCTTCCAGGCAGGTCCTCCATCTAAAGAAAGCCTCGGTTACACATCCCCTCTTGTCTGGTAGTTTTCTGACGTCAGTAGAAACGTCTAGCACGTATGTGCCTGTGTAGTGTGGGTGCTTGTTCCAGTTCATGTTGGAAGCCAGGGTTGTGCAGATAGTGGCCACCCAGCCTGACACTCCAGAGAGCCTGTGCCCACAGAGCCCACTGTGATGACTCAGACCCTGGGAGAGCCCTGACCAGTTGTGAGACACCAGCAGAGGGCCAGGGACTCATACCTGGAGGCACTTGACCCCCTGGGGAATCAGACCCAAGACTTCGGGAATGAGGTTTATGCTCACCCCCTTTTCCTGCTGCATGACCAGAGTCTAGTTGGGTCCCCTGGAGCCATCAGTCCTGTGTCATTTCCCTACTGTCCTCTTCCACAATCTCATATGGAGTATGCAGCCTCCCTCACTCGAGGCTGGCTTGAGGAGTCTCTGGTCTGGCTTCCCCAGGGGGCCCCAGGCTGTTGTAAGGATAAGCAGAGCAGCTGTGGAGAGGAGCTATCCACAGAGTACAGGGTGGCCTGTTCTCTTGGCTCTTGCTGGCCACCATCAGCAGCCCATGGCCTCCCAAGTGGTAGAGAGAGTGGTTCCCGTGGCCTGATTTCCTGCCCCAGGTCTCTTCTTCTAACCTGAACACAAGGACCAGTGTGTGGCTTAGGGAGACTCTCAGGATAGGAGTCTCCCCTGGGGAGAGCGTCCGGTGTTTGCATAGCATATGCTGTGTTCTCTGCATAGCCTGTGGCCTCTGCACACTGTAATTTGGTATTTTGGGGTTTTTTAAGGTACCTAGAGGCACCAAGGCTTCTAAGATCTTAAAAACAACAACCAAAACCCCGCAATTCATTGTGGTTTCTTTTCCAAGCCTTTTGATGAAATACTCTTTTGTTCTTTGTTCCTAAAGCTCCAGATGCTGGTGGTACCAAACTAGTTCTCGCCATATAAGACCACTAGTAAGCCTAACCACTTGGCTAAGCCATCCAACCTGGACAGTTTCTAAAGTTGTCAGTTTTATGGTCACCTCAAACATCCAGAGAGCCACACAGACCCCCAGACAGCTGAGCAGCCGCACTTCAGGCTGGAGGCGCTGCCTCCAGGGAGCTCAGGGGGCATAGCCAAGTCTACGGAAGCAAGGCCGCAGGGATGGGACTTTTCCCAAGAGCCCATGGCCCAGGCTGGTGGCTCATCTGGAGGGAAATCTGGATGCCTTTGGCTGTATTAGGCGCTATAAACAACAGCCTAATTTAATCCAGGGCTCTAAGCAGAGTTCCTGGCTCATAGATGACTACTTGTGAGGGCCTAAGTTGCCTCTCTGTGGAAATAATGAAATAAGCAAGCAGCCACAAAGAAAAGGAAAGCCCCAGAGCCTGGGACAGATGCTTGTCAGCTAAGACTTTGATGCTGCAAAAACAAAGCAGCTTGACTGAGCAAACGAAGAACATGGAAGAGGAGTGGCAGTGAGGGTATCACCTCATCAGAATTCTCCCCCTAAAGAAGCCCAGGACAGGAGGATGTCAGGATGCTGCCCCGTGCCAACTGAGATGGCACCAACCATCAAGGAAGCAGGACTGTCCTGCAGAGAGCGATGCAGTGCACAGGGCTTGGGTCCCATTCTACTAACTAATAGGAGAGGGAAAGTCAGTGAGACCTTGGGGAGCACAGGGATAGATGGTGGGGCAACTGAAGAAGTAGAGCCCTAAGCCTGCATCACAGCCGAGCCTCGGGGATGTAGAAAGAGCATAGGCAACAAGGATGATGGAGGGAGGGACACACAGCCAGGGACATTCATCTGCAGATTAAAAAAGCAATGGTTTGTTTCTAATCGGCAAATAAGACAAGTAGTACCCACTGAAGAACACTGAGACAGGAGAGACCGAGACAGGCTGACTGACTGCAATGGCCCACAAGAGCTACTGCATGAGAACATAGTGAAGCGGCTTCTGAGCTGGTTGGTAAGGGCTGCACGGCCCACAGACGTGGGAGAGCTCCCTGCAGTCCATCAGGCCCTCCAGTACGGGCCAGAGTGAACAAAGACAGGGCAGTCTGACACAAAGAAGGAAGCCACGCAGATACAGAAGACCTTGATTATCAGAGGCCTCTTCCAGGAAGGCACACCCCCAAAGAAGACAGAAAAGCTGCTTGCCACAGGGGCCTTGCTACCTGTTCTGGATGGCTCGGGAGCTGCCTCTTCCACTGCTGTGTGGCTGGACTCAGGGATGCCAGTTAGCTGTTTCCACGGTCTTCTGAAGCCTCACGTGCACCCACAGAACAGCCCAGAGGAAGGAATAAGCACCCCACTTATACCGCTTGCCCCTTCTGGAACAATCCTGGCATTTTTTAGGTCTTTTGCAGTTCTGTTTATTCAAACAGAAAATAATCCTTTTCCTTTCTAAATATTATTTTCAAGTATGGATTGTTTTGTTGTGATGTCTTACGTAGTCACACATACGTATGTATATATCTTATGTATATGTGTATGCCTTAGCTGTCTCCAGTCTTATAAAAGAGACAAGTGGAGTTTTGGTTTAGCAGGGATTTGATCATTTAAATACATAAAATCCCCTTTTGGATGATAAAAACTCCCATTATTCTGCTTAATACAAGTTGTGGACTGAAGTAACTGAGATGCTAGTCCCATCTTTGGATGAGGCTTTGGTAAGAAAAGCAGGGAGGCTGCCCTCCGTGACCACAGAACAGAACTGTCTTTGGAGAACATACCTCACTGGGGAGCTTTTCTTATTGACACTAGGGAACCCAAAAAGAAATAATCTCTACAAATAAATCTGCCAAAGAGATACCATCACATTACATGAGGGAGCTGGTTTGGACTTTGCCTTCCAGAATGCAGGATTGCAGGCCCAGGACAGAAAGCCACATTGCTCTGAGGGGCCTAAATCCTGGAGCAGTAGGCATGGATTACTGAGCTTAGGTACTAATGCTTAGTACTCTCAGGTCCCTTTCGTGGCCAGGCTCAGGCTGTCTTGCTAAAGGAATGGTAGTTGCCAGGACTGGCACTTTTTATTCCTTTCAGGCCAGAGCAACAGAAAAAAGGCTTCCCAACTTCCCTAGGCAACTCTCTCCCAGGACTTTAAAACTTGACAGCTAAGCTCTGATCTTTAATGATTCTTAGGCAAATGGATTGATTTGAATGCTGCTGGCAAACTGAAAACAAAGCAAAATGAGACCTACAACTAAAATGTGCCAACTGGCCAGGCTTACGTTCAAATCATTCTCCAGAGAAGACCCTGGGGAGAGGAGGGGCAGGGAGTGGGGGTGGAGGTGGGGGGTGGGAGGGTTTACATTCTTTCAAACTTGTCATGAGCACCAGGCACAATGTCTGTCACAAGAGTAAGATGCCAACCATCCCTGTCCTTGGGGGGCTGGTAGCGTGTGTGGATAATCTAGACATACTTATTCTAGTTTTCTGCGTGGCAATAAGTCATGACCCTGTGGTAGGCTGAGAACAGTCACAGAGATGAACGAGTTGTTCCAGCTGCACTGAAGGGAACTCTAAGGCACCTTCAGGGAAACAGGGAAGATTTCTGGAATGTTATTATTAGAGTTGGGTCTTGAAAGAACTTTTCAGGTGGAAGAGGTGAGGGGCATCCCAGGGGCAGGGAATCGAGTGTGCACGGGTGAAAGCGGTGCTATATGCTAAGGGAGGCCCTACAGGGCACGACGGACGGGGACTGGGCGGAAAGCACTGGGAAGACATCCGGGGCCACCTCGCCAAGGGGGTCCGGCTTGCTGACTTCCTGCCTGGTCTGCTCTGTGCCAGAGGCTTGCTTAGGAGCCAGAGAACATCCATGCTGGGGTTTTCTGTTCCCCAGAGTGCCTGACTTGGGGTGTGCTCTGGAAACACATGGCCTATTACACTGCATTAGATGAAGGGACTAGGGACTTGTTAGCACATTTGTTGGTTGCTTCCGACTGTTCACCCCCCATATCCAGGGGAAGTTGAAGGTGGAAACTCCTCCCGTCTTTCATTTGGATGCCTTGGTAGACTTGATACTTTCCATCTAATAGATTTTATTTAGAAATAGGAACTTTTAGAAACACAAGGTCAGTAACCACAAAGCATACATTCTAGTCTCAGAAAGTAGATAATTAGCCATCTTAGCTTTCTAAGATTTCTTTTCTCTTTTGTAAAGGTTTTATAAAACTACCCAGGTCCCGCAGCATCGAGCAGCTTCTCATTGTGCTACTCCGCAGAAGTACCATGGGCGAAAGCCACCCCCCGGCCCACCGTCTGCTGTCCAGCGCTCCTAAGTGTGCCTCTGCTGGCTCCAGGCTCTGCAGCGGTGACATGCAGTTGCTCAGAGCAAGCCCACTACAGACATGATTATAGAAACTCTCTGGCTTCCCCTTGTCTCTCAAGTTTCCCTTGCCCTGGCATATTAAAAATAGGGCTAGGTAACATGAACATTTCGGTTTGCTAGGCTCTTCCTTTATGACCCATCACCATCAGGACTCAGGACTGGTATGTTTAGCCAGGAAGAGGTCAACTTGAAGGAACCAAGAATCGGGCCCCTGGTCTGTAAATCTTCCTCTGCCATCTCCCAGAGGGATCGGACTTCTGTGAGGTCTGGTCTGCTCACAGTTGTGTTCCCCTCTCTGGGATCCCTCCTTGAGAACAATGAGTCTTGTGTCCTCTTGTTAGCTCAAGCCTTCTATTTGTGCCCCTTGGAAGAGGCACTCTCTAAGAGCTCAAAAAAAGTGCCTCACGTGAGTTTCACCTCTCTACAAAGAGTGGGCATTTTAACCAAAGGAGACAAGAAACACAACACATATGAGGGAGAAAAATGGTACAAAAGCAAAGGAGAAAAATGATAAGGAAATTATAAAGCAAGTTGCTTCCTCAGAGGCATCTGGACCCCTGATAAAGTGGTTTGTATAGTTCTCCTTAGGGTGGATAGTTCTCTGCCATCCACTTCTCTTAGCCTTGGATGTACCCAATTGTATAAAAAGAAGGTATATTCAAATTCTAAAGGAAGATGGGGAACAGGGTTTTTCTTGGGTTTGGTCATTCTCCTTAATAACCCAACAACCTTACCCCTTAACCAGGGGTAACCATCACCAGACTGAGAAGGTCATGCTGTAGGGGTACCTGGGTAGCTCAGTTGGTTGAGTGTCCGAATCTTGATTTTAGCTCTGGTCATGATGTCTGGGTCATGGGATTGAGACCCGTGTGGGGCTCCGTGTTTAGCACAGAGTCTGCTTGTCCCTGTCCCTCTGCTCCTCCCTGGCTTGTGCTCTCTCCTGTCTCTCTCTCAAATAAGTAAATAAATAATCTTTTAAAAGGCAAAGAAAAAAAAAAGAAAAAAGAAAATGTCATGTTATAATAAAGACCAGGGCATTTGATAGAAAACGCCAGAATCCTGTGATATGAGTGGGGGAAAAAAATCAGTCTGAGCCTAGCAAAGCCTTTGTGTAATCCCTGGGCAGTGGTTCTCAATTTTGCCTCTCCTGCCCTGGAGACATTGGCAATGTCTGGAGACATTTTTGGCAGTCAGCATTGGGGGTATATTATGGACATCTGGTGGGGAGAGGCTAGGGATGCTGCTGATGCCACAGTAATGTATATTATGTACACAGTGTACATCGTACAATGTACAGCCCCCCAGTGAGAATAATCCAGCCCAAAAGGTCAGTAGCACCAAGGTTGAGAATCCCTGCCCTAGGGCCAAATCATAGTATAGACTACTTAAGTCTGTCCTTAAGGACAGACTACTACTTCTTTCTTTTTCTTTTTTTCAGCATTTTAGTTATTATTTTTAGAAATGTTTTATTTAAATTCAATTTAGTTAACATATAGTGTAGTATCACTTTCAGGGATAGAATCTAGTGATTCATCAGTTGCATAGAACACCCAGTGCTCATTACATCATGTGCCCTCCTTAATGCTCATCCTCCAACTACCCCGTCACCCACCCACCTCCTCTCCATCAACCCTCCATTTGTTTCCTATAGTGAAGAGTCTCTTACAGTTTGCTTCCTTCTCTATTTTTATCTTATTTTATTTCTCCTTCCCTTCCCCTATGTTCAACTATTTTGTTTCTTAAACTCCACATGAGTGAAATCATATCGTATTTGTCTTTCTCTGAATTATTTCTCTTAGCAAAATACTCTTTAGTTCCATCCATGTTGTTGCAAATGGCAATGAAACGGCAAGATTTCATTCCTTTGGGTGGCTGAAGGACAGGCTACTACCCCTAAGGACAGAAACCAGGTTCTTTATGCCTTTTCTAAGCACAGTTGAGGAAAGAGCATGGTCAAGCTAAATGATTCAGTCCTAATTGTTACAATTTGGCTAACCTCAAAGCCTAATCTCAAAGTCCTTGCACTTTCTCTCCTAGAGGATTTCCTTGACATTACTTTTCTCCTGGCAAAATAGTCCAACTCTGTAGTTCCTATTAACTTCCAGAGAAAACCCTGAATAAATCAGACCCTAATTACAAGCCTGCCTCAGTGGAAGAGTGTATAAATACTTGAGTCTGAATTGCTCAAGGTCCACACTGACAAATGGGCTCATCCCATAAACCTGAAATGGCATATTATAGTCTGAGGCCCCTCTAAGTTGGTGCGAGAGGCCCCTCATGAATGCAGATGCCCCTGAGGGGTGAGATTTGGGTCTTCACTCCTTTGGGGCTGCCCCCCCGCAATTGCTCCTTGGGAAACAGCCCTGTTAGCTGCCTGTATCTCTGAGAAGTGAGCAGGAGGGGACATTTCTGGCCAAGTTTCTATAATCAGCCTCCAAATGAACAGGTTTGCCTTTGACTGCCGTGCTGTCTCACTCCAAGGGGAGAGCTGGGCGCAGCCTGGGTTCCATGAAACAGCAGTTCTGGGTGAACCGTTCAGGAAAGGCAGTGGCAAAGCTGCGTTTGGGCTTTGATCCTGATGTCCTTAGCTTGGAGTCAGTCTCCAGGCTTTTGCTGAGAGGCCCCTCAAGCTCCCCAGCTAGACTAGGAGAGTCTACTGAAATAGCTCTGCTACACCTGACCACACTGCCCCCTCCATGAGCGCCAGCTTAGACCTGAGACAGTCTAAGAAGATGGCTAATTATTCCCAGTGCCACAATCCATTGTTACAAGAGGAGGTTACTTTGGGATGTCAGGCTCAAGTTCCTGCATGGTTTCTTCTGATCCTCTGTAACTGTCCTCATACACTGTCCCTGCAACGTAAAGTGAGGATGGCAGTTGTTAGTGTCCACTTAGAATCATATAACATGTTAGTACTGAAAGGATATTAGCTCACCTAGCCCAGCCTATCATTTTATGGCTGAAGAAACCAAGCCAAAGAAGGGACATGATTGGCTTACATCATACAGCCAGGAGGAAATAAACAGAGGCCTTGAACCTAGGTCTTTTGACAATAGGAGGGGGAATATTTATCACCGTATCCCCAGTGTATCCCCAGTGACTTGTACAGACCAGCCCAGAGAGGAGATCTGATTACAATCTTTGAATCACAAACAAAATTCTACCTTATCTATGTGGGCCCAGTCCTTTATCTCCAGGTAGAGTTTTTATGTTTTTATTTTATCTAAGAGTTGAAGTATTTTCCATTTAACCCTTGACTACTACATATTCCATTTTGAAGAACAGGAAAAGAGAAATTTATATCCAAAAGAGATCATAAAGGGGTAATTCTGTACATTTGAGGCATTTCCTAGAAAAGAAGTTGACAGTTATCATCATATAGATTCTCGATTTTTAGGAAGGGTCATTGTTCATGGATTCAGTTTTCAGACCAGGAAACTGAGGAAAAGAGAGAAATTACCTTAACCAGTGGCATCTGGAGAGGAGAGCACAAAAGATAAATTCTTGGGCAGTTCTCGATTCTGTAACTGACAGAAGAACCTAATTCTAACCATAGGTATGGGTCCGTTCAGAAGGGCACGTTTCTAAAGTTTTCTGGCAAGGGCTTCGAAATACAATCTTCCTATGTTTAACTAAGCTTAGTCAGTGGTAATTATAATCTCACACAATAAGAAAGGAACAACAACAAAAGAGGCACACCAGAGGAGACCTGGTGAGAGCTGACCAGGTGGGTCAGTGGGGTCATGTTTAGATATGGTCACCTGGCCCAGTTCAGTGACAAGTGATGTACAAGGATAAAGTGGAACTTCCACAGACCTACCCTGCTTCTGACCACTTGCGGTTGGTTCCCTTCTCGAGAGTGGCTCAAGAATCTACAGTGAGAAAGTGAACTTGGAGGTTCAAAGAAGAGTGTGGGTCCCAACAGTGTTCTCCACCTGTTTCCCTGGACCCCCGGCTTCCAACAGTATCGACACAGATACTGAACAGATAAAGATGTTCAATGTCCTTCTGGGGAGTTAGGGTTACAGATGTAAAAGAAGAACTGAGCTTTCTTAGCATTAGGACTAAACCAAACTTCACACTTCATTCAGTGTAGCTCCTGTGTGCCTGTGCTTAAGGAGATGAGACCAAAGGGCAGTGAACGCAGACACTTTCTTGCCTGACGGGTCCTGCTATATTAGGCTGTGAGCTGCTGTGGCTGCAAATGTGGATTATGCCCCTCTGTGAATCCTTACAAATGACCTTCCCGGACATTAGTGATGCTGGTGGTGCTATGAATCACCCAGCCAGGCTAAAGATGGGCCTTCATGCCAAGAAAGCCTAGGGTAAGAAGTCAGGAGTTTGATCTCATGAAAACAGTCCTATCGCGTGTCTTAAAAGAAGGGTAGTTCTCCAGAGCAGAGAGGTCCTCCAGAGCATCCTCTCGTCCCCATCTGTGGGAGACTCCAGATTTAATGAGGGCTCTGGTCTAGACACCTAGAATCTCTGGCTAGTGTTTCCCCACAAAGGCTCAGGGAAGTCAAGAGCAGAAGGGCAGCCTCAGTAAACCCACACACAGTAGCTTCTTACACACTCTTGTTCCCTTGGTAGCCAGAGTGCTCTTAACCCAATTCCTAAGGGCATCGGTGACAAAGCCCGAGGGTAGCCACCCAACTTCATATAAGATGGGTGTCTCGGCACCACACTCCCCACACACACACCGCATCTTCTCACCTTGTCGGAAAGAGATGTACACCTGCCTCTCCTCAAACTCCTGGACCCGTCGGAAGTTGTTGACCATTTCTCTGGGGGATGGGTCATCCACGTATGTGTAGTACAGAGCAGTCTCCAAAGCCAGCAGCTACAAAGGGAGCAGCAGAAACATACCCCGAGGGCAGAGTGATGCTCTCTTGCCTGACCTCAATGGTGAAGAGATCTCTGGGGCTTGGCAGGAGGCACATTAGAAAGCCGTGGGAAAGCCAGAGAACCGTGCCCCTCACCAGCAGGTATCTGGTTGACTGGGCACTGGGTGAGCTGGTCTTTCCCCTCCTCCCAATGCTTGGAGGAAGGTTAGTGCTATTAGCTGCTGGGTGGCAGAGGGACTCCTCAACCTCCCACAGAAATAGTGTTCCTCTCATGGGCCTGATTTGGAACCCAGCTCTAAATTAGAGGGACTTAACGCTTATTCTGATGGTCTCATCCAAAGGAACAAAAAGAAGGAGGCAAGAGTTTCACAGGCCCTCTGATGACTGGCTCCACAGAATTTTCATACACCCACATAGATTATATAATTGGTTTCCAAGGCAGTTTCTAGGTTAGGATATTACCGTTTCCCCGAACATTTCATCTCTTGACTCATCACATCTTTATTCCTGTCCGCCTACCTGTTGCCATTTATCTACATTACTCAGATCAGTAGCTCATAGTAAAAAAAGAAGGAGCAACAGTGAGGGCCTTCCTGGACTCAGGGAGAGGGCCAGGGGGGCGGGGTGGGCCAGGAGCCCATGTGTGGCACTGCCTGGGCCATGTCTCCTGGACAGCCAGTTTTCTTCTTGATGAATTTCTGGGGAGCAGAGGGATGGACAGTGACCAGAAACTCCGGTCTGCCGTTGGGGCTTAGCTTTGTGGCCAATCAGTGAGCGATCCCACAAGCTCCCTCATCTGTTTACCCCTCACTTTTATCATCTGTAAGATGAGAGGGTCAGAGATGATTGCTGAGGACTCTGTGCCCCCAGTTTTGCACTAGACCTTGAGCTTCCTGAGGGCAGAGACTGTCGCTTGCTTACTCCTGCAACCTCAGCCCTCTGGTTTGTTAAACCATCTAACTGGCTCCGTCTTTGTTCCGCCCTATAAAGGAACTGTGCTCTCTCCCGCCACAGAGGAAACACCATCCAGCCACTGAGGGAAATGTTAGGAAGTGCAGCTCAACAACTCATTTGTAAGGAACTGTGGACCCGGGTTCATTTTCCTAGCTTGACTCAATAACTCCACTCTGCAACTCAGCCTGTCCTTTCTGCCATGCTGCCAGGTGCCTGTGATATTTGGAGAGGTTTCGCATAGCTGTCAATGAAGCTCTAAGTGAGGAAACCAAGTTATTGATGATGATCTGGGTGACGGCAGGGACCAAGGTACCACGTGGTCTGTGACTCCGAAGGGCACGACAGTTACCTGCTCCTGGGAAATTTGCACAGGGTTCCGGAAAACTGTCCAGAGCACTGTGGGGTGGCAAGGGGGTGTGGTCAGGGACCCTTTGTAGCGGTAGTACTCATCAGGCCTCTCAGGGAGCAGCTCTTCAATGCTGAAACCCGGAATGAGCACCTCTTGGCCTGGAGAGACATGGTGGAGAAATGGTGTCAGCCTTTCTCCCCATGGCCGAGGTGCTGCTGCGCCCATGACCGAACCTAGAATATGAACCTGCTCCCTGCATTCATTTTTCTTCAGGTCACATGGGAGTGACTCCCTCCTTCTCCAAGAGAGGGCGAATATGCATCCAAAGACCCCTTACCTTTGTATCTTACATCTTGAAGGTGCTTGAAGATCTTGTCATAAGATGGATTGAAGGAGCCCATCTGCAACAGAGATGAGGCAGGCTGAACTAGGACAATTCTGTTGGCTGAGCCTGGTTCAACTGTTGCTCAGGGAAGGGCTCAGCTAGGGGCTTATAGTTACCATTGCCAAGATCCTCTCTGGAGGATGCACTTTACCAGGACAATTATGAAGGATCCCTGGGCTGTTAGGGATTCAGGGTGATGGTTCTGTCCTCTTGCTTCCCAGGATCCAAGGTACTGAGCATTCAAGGCACTGGGGCTTGTGTGTCCCAGGGCAAGGAATGTGGCTTGCGTTCCTGATCATCAGGCTGTGAGCCAGAAAGCCACAACTAGCATGTTCTCTAACCAGAACTTAAGGGAGCTTGAGTTCACACAAGCCAAGTCAGGGAAGTAAGCATGTTGAGAAATGAGGTACATGTTGTCTTATTAGGGAGAAACATGCAAGCAAATCAGGAAACATTCCCATTTTCTGGGACTAAGGAAGTAGCTCACTCTAGGGTCCATGTAAAGAATGGAACTTGGATATCAGGAGTTGTATAAGGGATTCAGATACCTGATGAGGCAGCACTGCATGATCCCCACCCCCAACCCCTACACTCAGGTCCTATCCAATGGGCAATTCTGAGCTTTATGCAACAGGGCTAGGAACGAGGGCTCATTTTTTCCAGTGTTCCAAAGGACATGCCCATTTCCGCTGCCCAGCTACAGAAAGTGCCGCCTCTAGGCCAAAAGAGAATGTACCCTATGGGGGACTACCTCCATCTCTAGAGGCAAGACACAGCCAACAAGAGTGGGCCATATACATCCAACAGACAGGAATTCATGGACCAGATGCTGAGTCTGATATCCTCCCGGCTTCAAATTTCACATAAAATCCTTTTAAACATCTTACCTCTATGAGAACAGCTAGGACGGCGAGGCCCTCTGACTTGTTACTGGCGCTGCTGGCGTTGGGGTACAGGTCCGAGTTATAGTGGACGATATGCAGCTGCAGTGGAAGAAAAGCTGCTCACAGGGGATGGACAGCTCCTGGGAACCCTTGACTTTACAGGACACTCAAATCCAGTGGGGAGGACAGAACCCCTCTCCCCCTGCCCCAGGTAGATTAAGCCTCTCAGACCCTTTCCTTCATGGCCTCCCCAGTTTTCCCTTTTCCCTTAGTCCTCCAGACCGAAAACTCTACCAGGGCACACTGTCCATCTTATTCACTCATTGTATTCGTGTCTGATACATGCTCGGGAAGTACCAGGTAAACAACAGATATTGAATGAATGAATGAATGGGTTTTTCTAGCCACAAAAAAGCTTGGGTTCTTTGGAGGACTTCTCTCTTCTCAATCTTTTCTTTCTACCTTTCCCCCTTCCCTCCCTCCCTCCCTCCCTTCCTTCCTTTCTTCCCTCTCCCTCCCTCCCTTTTTCCCTCCCTCCCTTCCTTTTCTCTCTCTTTCTCTTTTTTTTTTTTAGAGTGGGAGAGATGGGGAGGAGGGGGAAGAGAGAGGGAAAGAGAGAATCTTCAGCAGGCTCCACACCCAGCGCAGAGCCCGATATGGGGCTCAATCTCTAGACCCTGAGGTCATGACCTTAGGCTGAAATCAAGAGTCAGACATTTAACCAACTGAGCCACTCAGGCACCGCCTCTGATTTTTTTTTTTTTTTAACTTATTCTGGAGCCTATGGGAAAATGTTCTTATGTAGCCTGTCCAGCCTCAGCCTGGCCTCTCTGCATTTGATCTGGAAGTAGTAGTGGCTGAGGCAGGAAACCTCCAGTGGTAACTTATTATAACTGTATCCAGAGTAGGACTCGTATTTATCCCACAGGTGGAAAAAAAAAAATCACAGCATGGCTTTTATACAGATTTAATCAGCCGTATTTTAAGATAGCAGGAAACAAGAATGTTACTCCCTGAATATAGATTCTTACCTTTAAAAAATGAAATTCTAAGCTCATTTTTTTCAAAGCAGGAATTACTTGTCATTATTAAAGTGAGGAAAAGAGAACTTCCCGAGAAATCTTGAATTTAAAAGTCTAAGTATTAAGACATTGTTATAACATATTCTGATGATGTTTAACCTAATTTTTAATCCAAAAGGCGGTGTCACCTGTCCTCCAAAAAATCGTATTAGTAGATAGGTCTATATATATGATACACATTTTTGTTGATTCTTTGCCTCTTGGGACTATAACACATTGAGATTTTCTCTCTTTTCCTTTTCTTCTTCTCTTTTTCTGTCTTCTGTGTTTATAAATAGGATTCAAGCACATTTTATTGACTACAGCTCGATGTTCTTCCAATTTAAATGACCCTTTCTAATTTTTAAAAACTATACAAAATTATTTTTTCTTTTACATAGTCCTCTATTAAAGATTCCTTAGGAGCTCTTACTTTACCATCTTTCCCTGTGAAGGATGCAGCCTGTCATGTGGCCCATACCACGTAAGTGTGACCCAGCTTTGAGAAATGGAGACTTCTATATGGCTAAACCTCTGAAGGTCCTATGCCCTTATTTCTATAGCTGCCCTTTGTGCTTGTGGTCTGTTTCACCACTTTTCTTACTGTGTTCAGATTAAATCAAGAGGAGGTGAAGACGGACACAGACAGAACAGAATTCCCTGCTGAGATTAAGAGAGTCTTCTTTATAGGACTCAATCCAGAAGAACTGCTACACTTTCAGGGACACTCCATAGAGAATCTGCCACTTTGGGGTCAACTCGATGTATTTTCCCTATTATAGACATGTATGGTCCACCTTCACCAGGCCCTTGGTGACGGATGTGGCTAAAGAGTAGAAAATACAATAACTAGAAATATTTTTAAATGCCCAAACTCTCCCAGCCTACACCCTAACTTCTTCTTTATTCCCTATAGGTAAGTAGAAGCCTCCACATTGCAATTAGCCTGAAAGAAATTGCAGTCCTAGAGGGTCAGAGATGGGTCTGGTTTGAAGTACATGCACCTCCAAGAGTGCCATCCTATTGGGCCGGAATTATAGCCCCTCCACACTTGTAACTCGACCTGTTATTAGCCTGAGACATTGAGCAGTTTAGCAGTAAAGAAGAGAGAATGGTCATGTCATTATTTACCTGGCTGATCAGTAGCTTTAATCTCCTTGTATTTATTGCCCTGTAAACGTTCAGAACCATACGCCCAAGTTCTATCCCGTGGGAGCTCTGAAATGGAGCAACTCAAGCACCCCGCGTCCCCCCTGCACACCTGTGGGGCAGGCACAACGCTCCGCTCCTCCTGTTTTCATGTGGCCTTTTGGGTCAGTGCCACAGGATAACATGACATAATACAGTGCTGTGCTCACCTCCCAAACTATCCTGGTCGAGTCTGTCACCGCGCTGATGTCCAGGGGATTGTAATGCCAGGCATCCCTCGGCTTGCAGCCAAGTAGAAGAGTAGCCCTGGGTCCCAAGGTTCCAAGCACCACCCGTGCCCAGGGGAAAGGAAAGATGGGAAGGGGAAGGCCTATGCAAACATCATGGCATATGAAGAAAGACTGAGAAGTTTGGGGGAGCAATTAGCCCAGTATGATCCAGCAGTGGGATACATACAAAATAGTATATAGAATGGGCTTCCTGATGCATATTCTGAGATCCTAACTCAAGTCTAGGGTAAGAAGCTGCCCCAGTTGATGATATCTTGTGATCTCTAAGCTGTATTACACTGATCAGACCCTTATAACCAGGGTCATCCACTGTTTTTCCATTGACTGCTGTACCTCACACTTCTAACAGGTTTGGCCCTTGGCCATAGGTGGCTCCATGGTATTGGAGCACATAGATGCCATAGTCAAGATGTTATTATGTGTCTGGGATGACCTACGTCAACCAGACAAGCTGGTGGGATCTTGATCTGTGCAAGCAGAAGGGCAATGTCTAGAAAAGGGGTATGTGCGTCCCTCTGCCCCCCTGGGAGCGTTGCCTTCTGAGCAGCATCATTCAGTAAGCGGCAGAGAGACAAACTCTGTGTGTTCAGGAGAGGAAGGGGACCAGGATACTGCAAATGAGCTGCAGGGTGCCCAGAGTGGCTCTACCTTCCTGTGCTGCTGACAGCGCCAGGCGTGGGTGTGGCGAGCCTAAAGGCAGCCCCTGCTTGTGCTCCGATCTTACCTGTCCACCAGCCAGGTGGAAGGGTGCCAGACTACCTACCGCCAGGCAGCCTCTGCCAGCCCTGTGGCCGCACTCACCTCTGCGGCAAAGTGCTTCCCACCGACAGTGTGCTCGGAGCCATGCGGGTCATTCTGGTTCCCCCAATGCAGGTGCAGCTGTGTGGCAGTGTAGCGGGACCGGAGGCCCTGGAGGTGCATGTCCGGGGTCAGGTTCAGCCTCACTGTGGGGAGTGGAGCCTTCAGAGCCCTGGCCCGCTGAGCACTGCCTGAGAGCAGTGAGGGAGGCAATACTCGCCTGGGCCCAGACAGGAGGCAGGTGGACTCAGCGAGCAGAGAGAGACAGCCTGAGGATCAGAAACTTGGGCTCTTCTGAGAACGGCCCCATTTCCCTAAACCAATTCTAGCAGCACCAACACCTTCTTGGCTCCCCTGGGGAAAGGATGGCAGGAGCATGAATACTAGACCAACGGGTGGGTGTTTTGTTTACACCTCCATGTATTACACACCCATCTATGAAGATAGAAGTTAATGAAGTATCTGCCAAGCCATAGAATATAACAATAACAATAAAAATGACTATTTATGAGGCATCTACCATATTCCAGATCCCAACATACGTAATCTCTAGTCTTCACAATACACATCAATATGCCCATTTTCCAGATAAAAGCTCAAGGAGATTAATATTCTTACCCAGAGTCTCATGACTTCCAAGTTAGGAGTCAAGCCAGGATTCAAATCCTTGTTTGTCTGACTCCAAAGCCTGGGGGACCCCACAATGAATTGCATGGCTCCTGGAGTATTTGAGCCAAGGGACCAATGGGCTCAGGCCTGTCTGCTCCCTCCGCCAAGAGATGTGCTTCTTCTGAGAGGTGCTGGCCTGGCAGAGCAGCCTCCAGCATCCCCTGAACGGTCCAGGCATCCCTGGGCTCCCCCGGACCCGCTGCCCCCTCCCCTTCTCCTGGATACTGCCGTGGAGCCCCCTCCCTGCCGATGGAAGAGAGCAGTCCAAGGAGCCAAGGATGCTCGGACATCCCCTTGCAGGTCTCAGAGATCTCTCTCTCACCTGAATGGCCATCGTTGGTCAGGATAAACTGCTCGTTGGCAGAAACATTGTAGCCTTGGAACCCCAGGGGCACAAGGCTGGCGTCGTACTGGAGAATGTCACTGTGCAGGTCTATCGGGGACTGTAGCATACCTCCACATGCCGGGTACTTCTTGGACCAGCTCTTTTCCCCATCGGGACCTAGAAGGGGAGATTCAAGTGCAACGTTTAGTCGGTTTTCCACAAACGCTCTTTCCTCCCTTTCTAATCCTGTGTTCAGTAGGACCCACTGCTTTTCTCCTCTTCATCCCCAGAGGGATATTCTTCAAGGCCCAGAGATCTCAGCTTACTGCTCACTTGCTCTTAAAGTGATATGGGGAAAAGACTAGAGCAGACCCCATGCCAAGGACTAGGACCCACCAAGCTCCATTTGAATTTTACATTGTTCATATTTTGACACAGTACATATCCTCTCCACATGAAGACCTACTGACTTTCAACAATTTTGCATCTGTTTATGGAACACCTATTAGGAGCAGGAACTACTCAGTCTTGGGGCCGCCAGGTTGGACACAACAACAGGGCCCCTGCTTGCCCAAACTTGAATCCTCTGGGATGCTTCAGGCTGGAAAAATTGGCCACAGCTCCAGGGAGGTCTCTGGGGTCAGTGGAGTTACAGGTATGATCTTCCTAGTAGGAAACCCTGGAGGACATTGACATATCCACATCTAGAGCAAGTATAAAACCCCACCTGATAGGGATGCTTGAAAAATATCAAGTAATTGGGGCACCTGGGTGGCTCACTGGGTTAAGCCTCTGCCTTCAGCTCAGGTCATGATCTCAGGGTCCTGGGATTGAGTCCCGCATCGGGCTCTCTGCTCGGGGAGGAGGGGGGGCTGCTTTCCCCTCTCCCTCTGCCTGCCTCTCTGCCTACTTGTGATCTCTCTCTGTCAAATAAATAAATAAAATCTTTTAAAAAATATGTCAAGTAATTATATGGCTGGAATCACAGAGCTAAGCGCAAAGTTTATACTGGGAGAGTGTGACAATACTACAAACTAATGCCAAACTACCAGTGAGCAGGAAGAGACTTAAAAAATAAATCCTCCAGGGCTCAGGCTTCTTGCTAACTACTGGGTAATTGTTCTTCCTCTGGAAATGGCAATAAACAATCCAATCCCATGTTCAGATAAACTTTCTCACTCCCACAGGGAAAAGAATCTTTAAAGAATGTAAAACTGTGTTTAAAAGATTATCTCCCGTGGTAATTAAATGGATTTTCAGGCAGAGATTTCTCCAGAAAAGCAAATAATTGGCATGTCATGGCTCGTTAGGGTAGAACCATGGTGCCCTGTGGGCTCTCTCTGAGTTGGGGCCCAAGTTTTACCATCTGGGGTCCATCAGTATTTTAAGCACCAGGAAGGACAGTAACTGGAGCAGAGAGGAAATGAACACCACTTCTTTCAGGAACCCATCCATAGACAGCAGCACTATTTCACAATACACTGGCCTCACAGAATCCTGGCTCCTTACCCCTTGTTCTCTAACTAGGGGACTTCATCTGAAAGTAAAGAGAGTCAGAAGAAAAACTTGGTGTCCAGGTTCATTTAAAATGGTATGAGAAGTTGATCCAAGCTCTGGACATACACAGTAGAACCCTACTAACTTTTCAGGCTTTCAACCTTTGGATATACCTTCTTGGAAATGTTAGAACTTGAAAGGATTTCAAAATGTCCTGTCCAACCTTTCACTGGACACCAGTTTTCTCACTTGCTCATGTCAGTCAGGGACTTCACTGAGCTGTATTTTAATTTTCAAGACCTCAGAGCCCTGGATTCAAAGCAGTTCAACTACACCAAGGTGGCAGAGGGAGAGGGAGCCTGGAGGACATCAAAGTAAGACCATTACTCAGCTGAGGACAAAACCAAATTCCTTAGGAACAGCAGGAAGCCGAGAGGGAGCAATCCTGAGGTATCATGCAAACCCTCAGGTCAGCAAGAGCACAGCTACCAGGAACAAGCCTTCTAGAGTGAGGCCTCCAGCCTTTTTTCTGCTCACAGTGGCATTTGGACCCACAGCCAGGGTGGCAGAAGCTGCCAGCCATGCAGGAATGGAAAAACTCGGTGAGTAAAGAGGTACAACAATGAAATGATTTCTCCTCGGATGCATGACTAAAGGGAACTGGGTTAGAAGGACTTTACCTTCCCAGAACAGAGGTTCCGAAAGGTTTCATGAAGAGAGCATTCTGGTGCTAACTAAACCAAGAGCTCTTTGGGGATAGGAACATCTCATTTTGATCCCTGTGAGCTCACATAGTGATTAGGGCCACATGAATAACAGACATTTGGTAAACACTTTGCCAAAGAATAAAAATCCCACAGAACAGAGAGCTTAGGAAAAGGTTATCAGGAGGAATTTTTCTTTTTCATTGTGCCCTAAATACTCTTTATTGGAACTGACACTAAATTGGGTATTTGGGAGCAGGAAAGGCTAGGGATATAAAAGGCAACAGAGCCAGTATTGGCAAAACCTTCTTCGGAAAGAGAAGCAGCTATGTTGGACCAGAAGAGTCCAGAAAACAAGATTTCAGCACCAGCCATCCCACCATCTCAGTGAGTGACCTTGAGCAAGTCACATTCCCTGCATGAGTCTCCTTTACCCTTCATTCAAATGAGAGAATTGAACACTGTGTTCGGGAAGTTCCGTTCTGGCTCTCAGCTCCGAGATGGATGGAGATTACTAGGACTAAGCGCCTCCACCCTCCGTATCAGGCAAGTTTGAACGACTTGGAGAGAGCTGCTCATGCCAAGGCAGCTAGCTCCGGGGCATGTGACAAAGTGCCTGCTAGGAAGGGGCTGTGGGACTGAGAGCACAGGGCACTGCTGCTCCCAGGGCAGGCAAGCCACCCACCTCAGGAACCTGCCGCAGTGTTAGCTGCCGTCACCAGGGGGCGCTTGTCTTTGATCACTAGCCACAGCCCTTTAGGGGCAACAAGGTCTAAAAAGCCTTTTCTAGGGGCACCTGGGTGGCTCAGTGGGTTAAAGCCTCTGCCTGCGGCTCAGGTCATGATCCCAGGGCCCTGGGATCGAGCCCCGCATCGGGCTCTCTGCTCTGCAGGGAGCCCCCTCTTTCTGCCTGCCTCTCTGCCTACTTGTGATCTCTGTCAAATAAATAAAATCTTAAAAAAAAAAAAAAAGACTTTTTCTACTCCTCCTGCTTTATTATCATTATTTGTAGTAGTTTTGGCCCTTACAACTCTATAGTATAGCAAGGTAAAAATTGCACCGTTATAGATGGTGCATTCAGGCTTTCATGGCCTGAAGCACCTCAGCCTGTGAAGGCCTTCAAAGGCCTTCAGACCCTTCCCAGTCAGCCACCATGGTCAGCCTGGCTTCCCCACCATTATAGATGAAGCACTGAGATCAAATGATTTGCCCTAATTAGGCCTTGGCTTAGTTACAGAGTTAACTTCCCTGGGTCACAAAACCTCCACGGCCTCCTTTGTTAGGATTTATCCAGGAGATCTGGGGCATGCCTGTGTCCTCCCTCTCCCGGGCTCTCCATGAAGGCAATGTTACCTTCACCCCTGCCTCTCCCATGATGCCTGGCACAGAGCAGGGCCTTACCTGTTTACAGGGCCGTATTCTGATGCTAATTTTCTGCTTGTTCCTCTCCAGGAACACATGCCCCTTTATTAATACCCCTAGCTTCCCTACCACCCCATATCATTTTTTTCTCATCAAAAAAGAAAAGAAAGGGGCGCCTGGGTGGCTCAGTGGGTTAAGCCTCTGCCTTCGGCTCAGGTCATGATTCCAGGGTCCTGGGATCCAGCCCCGCATTGGGCTCTCTGCTCAGCCGGGAGCCTGCTTCTTCCTCTCTCTCTGCCTGCCTCTCCGCCTGCTTGTGATCTCTCTCTCTCTCTCTCTCTCTCTCTCTGTGTCAAATAAATAAATAAATAAAAGAAAAATTAGGTCACTTGCTCAGGTTCAAAATTTACCTTCCTAGTTTCCTAATTTACCTGCATGAGGATGTGTTCTGCTTGGGAGCATTCAGTGAGAAAGAAATCTGGTTTACTGCCCTGTGGCCTGGGAGATGACCTGCCACGTATGGGGCTTCACAGCAGTTCATAGGACCCCCCTCCACCCCCAGCATGATGGCCAGTGTCCCCTTCTTGCACGGCTGGGGACCTTGTCAGAGCAGCCTCCCATCCTCGTGGCTTGTGAGTGAGAGGGGTATGTGGTGCTGTGTGGGTGGGCACCGGGGAAGCAGTATCGGGGTGTTGTCAGGAGACACCTTTTGCAGGCAGCCACAGCCCAGACTGTGGCTTTTCAACTTGGTCTCAACTTTCACACTTATGCCAAGTGCCCTGGTGCCAGGAAACCCCACTTGGGACTGACTCTGCCATAAGAGTCATTCATTTCCAGCTACCGTAAACACTCCACTTTTCTCAGTTTTGACTTTGCCTTTTCAGTTAATTGGATTCCTCACATGATCCCGATAAAGGAGATCATGTGTATCTCCCAGTTTGTTTTTCCAAACAAAGTCAAAGCATTACTTCTTTCCAGCTCATGTTTTTCTGCTTTAGGCAAAACAGAGTTGGGCCAAACTTCTGTTTTGAAATGTGACAGGAGATTAACATGGCCCAGCTCAAAATGCCTCTTGTGATCTCCGATTGGGAATTCTGAGGCCCCGGGTACAGAATCCGCATTACCCAAGGACAAGAATTTTTGTCATGGAAAATTTCAAATACATACAACAGCAGAGAGAATAGCAAAATGAACCGCCACATCCCCCAGTTTCAACAACTAACCACTGGCAGAAACAAATCAGCCTCATTTGTATCGCACCCACTCTCCCTTATCCCTGGATAATCTTGAAACAAACCTAAATCATTTCCATCTGTACATACTTCAGTACGTGCCTCTAAAACATAAGGACTCGTGAACCCACCTTACCATTACCACACTTAAAAGGTTAACAATTCCTTAAGGTTATCAAATCTCATCGGAATTCAGTTCTCCAATTATCTCATCACTTTGTAATGGTTTATTTGTAACCTTCAGGATTCTAGTGAGGTCCATATATTGTAGTTAGTTGACCTGTTACAGCCTAGATCTCAGTTTGATGGCGTGATGCCTCATCAGAGAACCACTGCCCCTGCCTTCTTCCAAGGCTCATAATCTCAGAGCCAGGTTGGCTCCGGTTGTCCTCACTCGGTCATGGAGTCCCATGTTTCCATTACCACCACCATCTCTACCACCCCAGGACCCGCCCTCATCTTGTCACACTGCGCAGGCTTCCTGCAGAGTCCCTGCCTCAGCCTTTCCTAAATTCACCGCCAGGCTCCTTTCTTGTTGAGACCAAGTTTAACCAGATGTCACCCTGCTTCGAGGCACAGCCCCACCCCGCCCCTCCCTTTCTCCGACATGCCCTCCCCACCCAACAAAGCCGAGCGGGGCAGTAGCCATCTTTCGTGGCCTGAAGCACCTCAGCCTGTGAAGGCCTTCAGTGGCCTTTAGACCCTTCCCAGTCAGCCTCCATGGTCAGCCCGGCTTCCCCACCCTCAGAACATGCTGTGAACTCAACCTTCACAAATGTTCTTAAGGTTTCAAATGCCACCCTCTTTTCCCTTCTTTCCAAGTCTTGTCCACACTTGAAGTCCATCTCAAGTCCTGCCAAAGCTACTCCAGTGCTTTCTCCTTGCCCCGGACTCCTTAGCCAGCCTGCTGGGGGTTTGCACGGTGGTACAGTGATGGGAATGCTCCTTCAAGCCAAGTGCATGACTGCTGTCTCCAGACCAGCCCCTCAACCTGCTCCAGACTAGAACTCTGTCTGCAGCTTTCAAAGTCCTTTTGAGGACTAGAGCTTTTTGTCACATCCCTCCTGCATGGCTGACATTGTGGCCCTTATGCAACACTTAAGAAATTGACTCGGAGGGTTTCTTAAGCTAGTTTCAGAAATCAAGCCATAAAGAGATGAGAGAAGAGTGTGTGTGGACATGTGCACGTGGTTATAGGAAGGTGAGGGTAACAAGACGGGATTTGTTCTTAACGGATAGACTTAAGCATACTTCCATACAGAAGGGAAAGGGAAGGAGAGAAGAAGGGTTGGATCCAGGAGAAAGAAGAGCCTATGGATGGAGTGTGGCCCTGAGAAAACAGCGGGCTGGGGAAGGTCCAGCCAGCAGAGGCAGAAATTAACTCTGGGCTATCAAATGAGGCACTCGATGAATGTTCATCATATGGATCAAGCAGAACACTGAAGCCTGCCTGGAAATGAAGCCCATGAAGTAAAAATCCAGTCAGAAATCCAGGAACTGGGGCGCCTGGGTAGTTTGGTGGGTTAAGCCTCTGCCTTCAGCTCAGGTCATGATCTCAGGGTCCTGGGATCAAGCCCTGCATTGGGCTCTCTGCTTGGTGGGGAGCCTGCTTCCTCCTCTCTCTCTGCCTGCCTCTCTGCCTACTTGTGATCATCTCTCTCTCTGTGTCAAATAAATAAATAAAGTCTTAAAAAAAAGTTTAATATATACTTTATAGCTCCTGCAGTTTACTTCCAAAGTTGATTAAAAGACACAGCTTCTCACGGAAGTCCAGGGGATTCAGCCTATCAGTTGTATGGAGTTCCCGCAGAGTCCACCTGGCTGGGTTCTGTCCCCCCTGCACAAGGCCACATTCTGCCAATTCTGCCTTTTTTCCTGCCGGTCAAGTGGAGAGGCATGGCCATAAAGACCGGGATCCTGCCCAGGAGGAAAGGAGGCTAGCAGGGGTGTGGGTTAATGATTGATGGAAGAGGTCTTATGACTTTATTATAAACCAGTGGAGGCCAAGGAATCAAACTGACATTTTCCTTTGTTAATGTTGCAAATGAGTCAGAGACAGGGCAGTGAGGGAGGGCTAGAGAGTCAGGGTTACTTGTTATTTACAAAGCTTAAAGGGAGATTGCTGAAGGCCGTTCTGCTTTCTTGGATTTTATGTTACAGGTTAATACAAAAGGGAAAGTTTTCTTCTTTTTTCTTTTTTTAAGATTTTATTTATTTGACAGAGAGAGAGAGAGAATACAAGCAAGAGAATGGTAGAGGGAGAAGCAGGCTCCCCGCTGAGCTGGGAGCCCATTGTGGGGCTCGATCCCAGGACCCTGGGATCATGACCTGAGCTGAAGGCAGTCGCTTAACAAACTGAGCCACCCAGGCGCCCCAAAAGGGGAAGTTTTCTAAAGATGCTTTCATATTTACTCTATGTGAGACTCTCCTCTTTGTTATTTCAGTTTGTGTTTGGGCCAGCTTGAGAGGAGGGGCTGACATTGGGGTGAAGCAGGGTTTGGGGATCATTTCTGGTTTAGCCATTTCGGGGGAAGGGTGGGGGAGTGAGGAAGAGGTGAGCTGTAAGACTGGCCACCAGCTCCCCTCTCTGTTAGCCCTCAGAAGCCCTTCCCCCTCTCCAGTAATCTGGAGGCACCCCCCTGCCCAGTAATGCTAGGGTTGTGAGGAAGAGGGGAGGTCCAAGGGCAGATACCTCTCCCTGCCCATCTCACCCCCTAAGGCAGGACAAACTGTCCCCCTCCTCTGTGTATTTCTCTGTGTATTATACGGATAATATTCCGTATCTTCCTACCCCAGGAGACCATCGGTTCCCAAAGCGTAGTCCCTGGGCAAGCATTATCATCATCATCACTACCACCATCCCGGTCACCTAAGAGCTCATTAGCAATGCAGATTCTTGGCCCCAACCCACACCTGAATCAGGCACTCCGCGGGTGCCCAGTGGCTGTCATCAAGCCCCCAGATGATGCTGCTCCTCCTGGAGCCTGAGAATACTGCACTTGGCTTTCAGCTTGCCTTTCTCACTCTTGGGTCCCTGACTCCTACCCCAGAGCCTGGCAAACTCTAGTGTCCCACAAATGGTTCTTGAGCAACAGCTGCAACAAACCAGTAAGTTAAACAAGTTGCTACATTGGGAATAGCCTCAGCCCAGTAATGAAACCTGGGCAGGCCCCGGTCACTGGTCAATGCTCAACCCACGATCTTCTCTTCGGTCTTCCTTGACTCATTCACAAATGAATCGTGGTGTAAAAATGTGAAGTCCACAGTCAAGCCAGATGTCCTGCTCCACCCTCTTTAAAAAGAATATTAAAAATATTCTTTCTCCATGCTCAAGCATCTCTGAATAGAAAAGCCTGCAGGGGCACCTGGGTGGCTCAGTGGGTTAAGCCTCTGCCTTCGGCTCAGGTCATGATCCCAGGGTCCTGGGATCGAGCCCTACATCGGGCTCTCTGCTCAGCAGAGAGCCTGCTTCCCCCTCTCTCTCTGCCTGCCTCTCTGCCTACTTTCTGTCTGTCAAATAAATAAAAAATATTTAAAAAAAAATAAATAAAAGCCTGCAGACATCATCTTTCTAATGTACTATTAGATGTGTAATTCTGGAAACATAATGTGTTTGAGGTAATTATTCAATGTTGACTATTAGGAACATAACTTCCTTTTCTCAAACTGTTTTTATGGCTCAGTTCATTTTTAAAATTTTTTTATTGTGGTAAAATATAAAGTTTACCATTTTAACACTTTTTTAGTGAATTCGTGCCATTAAGTACATTCACACTGCTCTACAACCATCGCCACTATCCGTTTCCAGATCTGTTTCCATCACCCCAAGTGTATGTCACCAGTGGGAATGTGAAATGATGCGGCCAATTAGAATTACCATATGATCAGCAATTCTATTCCAAGGTAGATACTCAAAAGAACTGAAATCAGGGACTCAAGCACATACGTGGACATCAGTGTTCACGGCAGCATTATTCCCAGTTGCCAAAGGGTGGAAATACCCCAAGTCCATTCACCGGCACATGAACAGATAAACAAAATGTTGTACAGACATATAATGGGATACAATTTGTCCCTAAAAACTTATCTTATTTTAATGTACAATTTCTTTTCCTAGAACCCCACCTAGTAGATGTTTAAGGAGAGCTGAGGTAGGTCTCCATATTTGCACACTTATCACAGAACCAAAATTACGGTAGATGCTCAGTAACCCCTCACTGGTTGAGGAAAGCTCTCCGTAATTTCTTCCTGAGTCTAACTTCAGAGCAGCTGTCCAATGTGAGTGAGCATCAGAATCTCCTGGAGGGCTTGTTAAACAGACTGCCAAGCGCCCCCTCCCCAGCTTCTGATTTAGCAGGTTTGGGGTGGAGCCCCAGACTCTGCATTTCTACCAAGTTCCCGGGTGATGCTGCTGGTCTGGGGCCCACACTTTGAAAAACTGCAGGTGTAGAGCAGTATTTCTTAACTCTGGACCTACTCTGGCATCTCTGAGGGCTTTTAAGTTTGCCCCTGGCCCAGCCCCTGAGATCTGGTTTAATTGGTCTTGGGTGGGGTCCACACACAGGAAGCTTTAAAAAGCTGCCCAGGCGGGAACCTGGGTGGCTCAGTGGGTTAAGCCTCTGCCTTCGGCTCAAGTCATGATCTCAGGGTCCTGGGATCGAGCCCCGCATCGGGCTCTCTGCTCAGCGGTGAGCCTGCTTCCTCTTCTCTCTCTGCCTGCCTCTCTGCCTACTTGTGATCTCTGTCTGTCAAATAAATAAAATCTTAAAAAAAAAAAAAAAAAAGCTGCCCAGGTGATTCTAACCTGCAGCCAGAGAAGAGCTGCTGAAAACCCCTCCTCAAATCAAAGGCCTTGACGTCAGAGCCAGAGCTTTTACCCTCCCTCGCCAAGGTAAGATTGCTTTTTAAATTTTTAATCAATGTTTTCTTGTGGTCAAATATATATAATATAAATCTACCACTAGTGACATTTGGTGTGTTCACGGTGGTGGGTAACCATCACCACTCTTTAGCTCCAGAACGTTTTCACCACCCCACAGGGAAACCCCAACCTCAGTCCCCATGCCCCTCCCTCCCTCAACCTCTGGTAACCACTCAGCTACTTTCTGTCTCCATGGATTCGCCTGCTCTGTACATTTCATGTCAGCGGAATCAATACGCGGCTTTTGTGTCCGGCATCTTTCACATAGTACAGTGTTTTCATGGTTCATCCGTACTTCCTTCCTTTTTATGGCTGAATCTTATCCCCTTGTATGGACATAGCACCATTCATTTATCCATTTGTATCATTGCTTCTTACTACAGTTTAAATATTTGACTCTGGTTAAATTGCCCTGTTAGTCTGTAAAATAGTTGTTGACTGGAATCAAGCAGCAGTGTTTCACCTGTGTGCGTTTTAGAAGAGCCTGTGACTATGGGGCGCCTGGTAGGCTCAGGTGGTTAAGCGTCTGCCATCAGCTCAGGTCATGATTCCAGGATCCTGGGATCAAGGCTCACATCGGGCTCCCTGCTCACCGGGGAGCCTGCTTCTCCCTCTGCTCCTCCATCACGTGTGTGTGTGTGTGTGCGCTCTCTCTCTCAAATAAATAAAATCTTTTAAAAAAAGAGAGAAAAAGTCCGTGACTAGAGCTGGCGTGAAGGCAAGATGAAGACTCAGCCTGGTTTCCTGGAAACACGGGTCTAGGGGTCAACGAGGCTATTATTTGTAACAGGCTCCCAAATGAGAAGGGGAACCCTCACGTCATAATGCTAATAGAGGCGTATTCCATACAAGGTGGTGTGGCAATGTTTTCTGGCAGTAGAAGGAAGTTGGTGGGAGAGCAAATGACATGGGCAGAAGCTGCCTCTGTGCCTGGCTCTTTCCCTGGCAAGAAGAGGTCTGGAAATGTCTCAGGTACTTTGAATCATTGATACAGCCTTCTCCTCTAGCTGACAGAGGGTTGCTCGTCTTTATTAAAAGTGTGAGGCTGGGGGTAACCCACCGTGACTGCATTCGGGGTTAGACAGTAGGTCAGGGACAATGCTGGATATCTAAGCTGAATGTGATCCCCACAAGGAATTTAGCTGTGGACTTCTGACGTCTGTTAATAGAACCAGTACCTCCCCTTTCGCTTTCACTGTGATCTCTCGCCTCCGTTTTGCAACCAAGCATCTTCCAAGAATTGCCTAAGCTGCTGGCTTGTGCCTCTTTACTTCCCATTCAGACTCGCTGCTCTGTGACTCTGACTTGAGGCCCACGCCCCACTGAATTCAAACAGATTCTTCAGTTCTTGTTTTTCTTGCAGTCCTTGGCCCCAGTGCCCGCCACCACCCCGTTTCTGAAACCTTTCCTCTCCCACTATCTGTAGCTCCCTGCCCCTGATGTCAGCCTTCCCATGGTTCTGTCCACCTCTGCCCTACCCAGTTTCCTCCTGAGCTCCAGACCTGCTGCCCACTGGATGCCCCTACTGGATGCCCTTGGCTTCCTGAAACCAGACATGGCTGCAGAGGGAGGCAGATAGACAAACTATTAAAAAAGAACAACCAAACTTGCCATCTTTTCCTCTCTGACCGTCCTCCTTCCAAAACTTCTCTCGCTTCCTTCAAGTTTATCTGTCTGAATGGATGGTACCATTTACCACACCAAAGCCCAGAATCAAATCTTCTCCTTTGATCCCACTGCTAGGCACAGGGAAATAATGATTTTCCTTTTATGTGTCTTTTTGAAAAGCTTATTCTGAAAATTTTTTAATGTACAGAAAAGTTAGAAGAAAAGCACAATCAATTCCCATATACTCTCTTTAAAAAAAATTTTTTTTAAGATTTTATTTATTTATTCGACAGAGAGAGAGATCACAAGTAGGCAGAGAGGCAGGCAGAGAGAGGGGGAAGCAGGCTCCCCACTGAGCAAGGAGCCCGATGTGGGGCTCGATCCCAGGACCCCGGGATCATGACCCAAGCCGAAGGCAGAGGCCCAACCCACTGAGCCACCCAGGTGTCCCATTAAAAATTTTTTATAAAGATTTTATTTATTTATTTGACAGACAGAGAACACAACTAAGCAGAGAGGCAGGCAGAGAGAGAGAGGGAGAAGCAGACTCCCTGCTGAGCAGAGAGCCCAATGCGGAACTCGATCCCAGGACCCTGAGATCATGACCTGAGCTGAAGGCAGAGGCTTAACCCACTGAGCCACCCAGGCACCCCTCATATACTCTTCACCTAATCACTAGCTGTTAACATTTTTGTCACACCTGCTTTATTACTCGCTCTCAATATATACATCTATACATACATTATTATTGTCATTACAGTTCTTCCTCAGCCTGTGATGAGATTATGTCCCAATAAACCTATTCTAAGTTGCAAATACCATGTAATTTGAAAATGCATCTAACCTACTGAACATCACAGCTTAGCCTTGCCTACCTTAAGCATGCTTCGTACTAGCCTACAACTGGGCAAAATCATCTAACACAAAGCTTGTTGAATATTGCATGTAAACTATTGAGTACTGTGCTGAAAGTGAAAAACAGAGTGGTTGTCTGGATAAAGAATGGTTATAAGTGTGTCAGTTGTTTATCTCATGTTGGGGTGGCTGCCTGGGAGCTGGGGTTACTGCCCCCACCCAGTGTCACCAGAGAGGATCACACCAGGTATCACTAGCCAAGGAAAAGACCCAAACTCACAATTCCATGTATAGTTTCTACCGAATGTGTGTCACTTTCACACCATCCTAAAACCGAAAAAATTTAGGTTGAACCATCATAAGTCAGGGCTCTCTTTTGAGAAAAAGTGTTAGACATCATGCCCTCTGGTACTTAAATACTTAGATGGCTGTCTCCTGAGAACAAGGACACTTTCTTACATAATCACAGTACAATTATCCAAGTCAGGAAATTTAGCGATTAATACAATACTGGTATCTAGTATTCAATCAATCAAATCAAATCAAATTCAAACAATCAGTATTCAAATTTTGTACATCCAGGCTCAAAGGATCTTCCCACAGATTATGTATGATTTATAAAAGGGGAAAATGGTAACAATAAAATGGAGAAAGCTACCAGGCATTATCTTAACCACATGATCAAAATGATCACCAACAATGACATCGAGTGCCTCCTGAGGAAATGCACAGGCAGGGACACATTACTTCTGTGGTATTCATGCCAAAACGTACAACCTGAATCTCGTAAGAAACCCCTGGACAAACCAAACTGAGGGACCTACTAGGAGCTATCTGACCTATATGCTTCAGAAACGTCACAGCATGAAAAGTCTAAAGAGACACCACAAAAACATGCAATGAGTTATCTGGGTTGACTCCTGCATCAGAAAAAGTACTATCAAGGATCACATCAAGATTCCTTCAGACTTGGCGTTGCTGTGTCCCCACTGGCACAGCCTTTATTCAGACCCACAGCTCCCTATCTGTGCCCCTCACTGGCCTTGTTTCTTTGGGCTTACCCCACAGCCCTCCCCTCTCCACACTCATGCACACCACATTCGCACACTACTTTGCTGAAAGGTCTTCAGTCGCTCCTCAAGGCTTTAGGAGTTATCCCGAGATCTGTAGTGCAGCCCTCAAGCCCCCCGTGATCTCACCTCCTTCTCCAGCCTTGGCTTTCCCCACTGCCACCTGTCAAAAATCTGAGGTCACTGCGCGCGGAGTGGATGGGGGGAGAGCTAAAATTTCACCCAAGCCAACAAGTTATGCTGCCACAGCTTCATTGCAGAGACACAAGACTCCTGAGTTGGAGAGAAAGGACAGTTTATTACTCACAGCAGTAGCGGAGCAAAATTTGCGCCTGTTTGCCAAGCCTGGTTCCATAGGGCGCCACGATGAGGGCTGGGTGACACCTGCACGTGCCAGCTGCTCAGCATCACGACCACGCAACTCCCCATTTAGGAAATCTCAATCTTCTAGAGAGGCAATTGGCAAGCCTGCCTAACTTTACTCCCAAGGGAGACCTTGTCTTTATCTTACTGGACAGCAAACAAATCTGCTCTCTGCCCTACAGGGAGATACCCCCTCTAGCCTATAAAATGATCTGCTACGTAAACATCCTTGAAATGATAGTCTGGAACCAAAGCCATCAGCACCTCTTCCCACAGACTTACTGAAACACCAGAGACCCAGCAGTAAGAGTCTCCCACCTCCACTCCTCCAACACTAGGCAGCTGACACCTGATTGTGTCTCTGTGCCACGTGCTCTCACTCCCTCTTCAGCCCTCTGTGGTCCACCACGGAAAGCCCTGCTCCGCCCTAACCGCACCCGCCCATCCACAGTAGTTCCCACAAACTCCTCGCCTAGCTCCTTTGTCTTTCAAGAATCAGCTCCTCAGGCAGGCCTGACAGCCACTCTTGCCCTGGTGTCCCAGCACTTAATTTGCTCCACTGTAATTGCTGGCTCACACGTCTGCTGGGCCCTTGGCTATCAACTCGTTGAAGGCAAGGGCTGCATCATGCTTATCTCTAATCCCAGGACCAGCCCACCAAGAATAAGTGCAGGGCAGGTGGAAAGAATAAGTGAATTGGTGAATAAACTCTTCTTTTAAAGCCACCAGCCCTCTCTTCCTGTCACTTGAGGTCGAGGCAGATGTACAAACCGATGAAGCTGAAAAACTGGCCTGGACGAGGGGTGGGGCAGGTATGGGGTTCATAAGCAACTTCCAGATTCTGGGGGAGGAAGCAGAAATGGGTTCAGGGGAGGCCCTCCCCATGTTGTCGGATGGAGCACTTTGACCAGCCTTCTCAGCCACGCGGACGTGAGGCAGGGCCCCACCCTGTGTTTCCCTGAAACCGTAGCCCCAGCCGAGACCATCCAAACGGGGTGCTTCAGGCTGGGATGCTGAGTGTCTATTTAGTGATCCAGTGTACAAACTAGATGCATCTTTAACAGGTCTGCATCCATGCCAAGAACACTGTTTTTCTAAATATGTATTTAGGTGTCTTAGACAGGAATGTTGTTGTCCCACTTGTGGTGGTATTTCAAACTTCAAGTCTGTATTCTCAACATTGTCATCTGGCCATGTCTAGAGACATTCTAGAGTCCTAGCGGGCAGGTGCTACTGGCACCTAGGGGGTAGAGGCCAGAGATGAGGCTGTATATCCTGCCATGCACAGGACAGCCCCCCACAACAAAGAATTATCCTGCCCAGAATGTTCATAGTGCGGAGGCTGAGGAGGCCTGGACTGGACTGTTGGGACTGCCTCATTTGGGCATGAGCATACAGTGTGGAGGTTTTTCTTGAAGGGACTGGGTGTTCTCACTGTGAATCATCCTGGGCCAGAAAGAGGAATAGAGGCCTGGAGACAGGGAAGAGGGAACACAGGAGGACTCTGGGCCAGGAGAGCAAGACTGGTGCCTACGTGATGGTGGGGGACCCGTGGGCAAAGGGATGATCGTTGCCCTCAGGGAGTACTGTGCACAGAGACATCTGTTAAGGATTTTTCTTTTAGACTGTCTGTCATCCCAGGGCCTGAACTGAATTTTTTTGCTCAATTCCAAGGCTGAATGAGTTTGTTCGGGTTTTTAAGCTACCATGTAATGAGCACTCATTATGTGCCAGGCATCATTCTATATCAGAGGTTGGCTGCCATGTTCTGGCAAAAGGCCAGATCGCCAGTATTTTATGATTTGTGAGCTGTACAGTTTCTGTCACTACTTGCCAGCCCTGCCTCATTTCACCACAGCTTCCCAGGAACTGGGGTGAGTACGGAACTGGTGAGTATGGCTGCATGCCAAGAAAATTTTATCTACAAAAACAGGCGGACATTGGGGAGGGTAGGTGCTATGATGAGTGCTGTGAAATGTGTAAACCTGGCGATTCACAGACCTGTACCCCTGGGGATAAAAATACATTATATGTTTATTAAAATTAAAAAAAAAAAACAGGCGGTAGAGGGTGCCTTCTTGGCTCAGTGGGTGGCTAAGTGTCTGCCTTCGGCTCTGGTCATGATCCCGGGGATCCTTCTCCCCCTCCCCTGCTGCTCCTTGCTTGTGCTCTCTCTCTCTGTCAAATAAACAAATAGAGATGACAGGAGCACAGAGGTCGGATGATATGCCCAAAGTCACAGTGCCAGTAAGCAGCAAGGCTGGCCTCGGACCCTGGCCCTTCACACTGGCCACTGTGGCGGCTCCCAAAGTGCCTTAGCGGGCACGGAGCCCGGGCAGCGGCAGCAGTTACAGGCTGGTGAGCGGTGACCCGCAGGTACACCCTGGGTGACTGTCCAGAGCGAGAGGGGAGGAACAGCGATGGAGGCATCTGTGACCTTGTCAGTATTCCCTGGGGAGTCTGGAAATAATGAAGAAAAGGGATCTGATAAAAGACTCGAACTTTGTACAGTCACCCATGGGGGAACCTGAATTAAAGGGAAGGGTGACTGACCTCTAAACCTGGACCCGGTGTTGACTCGGTTCTTCACTTCCCCCCTTTCACAAGGAGGAAGTGCTTTCCAATAGCTGAGTTATTGCCCTCTTGCTGTTTTTGCAAAGCTACTCCCCCAGTTTTCCTTTTTTTAGTGAGAAAACTGGCTTTTTCATGGGTCTCTCTCACCTGAAATCTTTCTGCAGGCTACTTCCCATCTCCTCTCCCAAGAGGCACAAAGTACAGCAGGAAGGTCATGGGCTCAGGAGCCGTCCGGCCAAGCTGCCCATCACAGCTCGGCCACCTACAAGCTGTGCGACCTCAGGTACATCCCCCAGATGCCTTGAGCTTCGCTCACAGAACGAAAGTGGCAGCCCCCACCTCCCATTCCCGTAGTGAGGAATGCATGTGGTAGCATCAGATCGCTGTCTAGAAGTGATAGGGCTCCCAAGGCATGCTGGGCCCCAGGTCCTTCTGAGCTAAATTGTCTCAATGCTTCCTTTCTCTCTTGAGGGCTGTTTGCCAACCGTTTAGAGCAATTCCTCCCCTTCACCTCACCGGAAAAGATCCAGGGTTCCCTGTGGTCTCCCTATACTTGGAATGAGATATGCATGGTGATGTGGCATTGCTTTCCGCCTGCTTTCACCTCTGAAACCTTATCACCCCAGATCGAGTGTTACCCTCTCCCTGGTGCCTTCCCTGACTCCCAGAGTCAAAAATAAACAGAGAGATAAACCATTCTTCCTCATTCACTCAACAAATGTTTCCTGATCACCTTCCCTGGGCTGGGGTCTGTGCATCTGCCTGAGCAGCCGCCGTGTGGCTACATCCTTTTTCTGGATAACTCACCCTGAGGCTGGGAAGGGCTCCTTGCTCACCCCCCGTACCCAGCAGAGGCCCTGGAACACTGCCCTGCTTGCAGCGGGCTTATGCTCACAACACAACAAAACAAAACAAAAAGGAAAACCGCCATTGAGAGAAAAACTTCTCCAGTGGTAACTGGAGAAGTTAATCCTCACTGGGAAGCAAGCCCTTGGCTATTAACGGAAGAATTATCTGCTTCGTGCGGCAGTTATGTGCGAGAAGAATGTTAGGCTCCTACAGTTGAGTTTTCTCCAAGGGGTAACAAGTTTGCTGACCAGGCAGCTTTGCACACTCAGTGTGACTTGTACGCTCAGTCTCACTCAGGGATGGAGCATTCCCTACCTCATCCTTATTGGTGGACAGGCGGAAGCATCACCAAAAGGTTTGCCGAGAACCGGGGAGACTCTTGGGGAGCTGCCAGGAGGAAGGACTGAGGAGTCCCTTGAAGATTTCACCCGGGGAGTACCTCTCCGAGCAGGCGGACAGAAACGCCCACGCCGTAAGTCAGAAGCCAGCTGAGAGGTGAAGCCCAGTTCACTGGCTAGGGGATGGTCGTGGGCGTGTGTGCGAGTGTAGACGTATCTGAGGATGTAGCCATGCACATGACTACGGATGCAGGCATGCATGTGTGCGAGTGTGTGTCTGTGTGTGAGTGACACACAAGCCCTCCTTCCCCAGCACCCAGAGCGGCAGAGCACAGCAGCCTGGCATTCATCATCCCTTCAGTCTTTGCAGGCTGCCCTCACCCCGCAGCGGCCACATTCTCACAGGGATGCTCCTTCTGCCCCCGCCGCCCAGCCCGCTCGCTCTGACCCCCTTGTCTGACCGGCTTCTTCACCTGCATCTGTCCTCTTCTTCCTGTTCTCCCATCCACTGGGGTTCCTTCCGACTCCCACCCCCACGTTTCTTTAGCCGCCCATCCTCTTCCAAAGAATCTGAGAAGGAAATAGATTCAGGGTGGCCCCTAGAGGAACCCTGACCAGAGTAACATCCATGTGTTGCCAACAGTAACAATGGCTGGAATCTATTAATTTTTTTCCCCCTAGCAACCACACCGGTCTTTGATCTATATTTCCCATGAGTGTGACACAAGGAACCGTATCAAATGTTTATCTGTGTCAAAAGGTATTAAGTCTATTGTGTTTTCTTAACCACTAAGCCTTTTGTCCCAATGAGGGGAAGAAAAACAAGTTAATTTGGCATAATTTGTTCCTGGCAAATTCAATTATTTACTTTTAAAAAAACAACCCTCGTCTTTCCTCAATGGCATTTACACAGCGTCATGATGTGTAGTGTAGGGCACACAACACCTGCTATGAAAGAAGCATCTGCCGAACAACCAGGAAAGCACGTGGGATGGGACTCTGGAGACCCAGGTTCTGGTCCTGGCTCGGCGCCTCATGCTCTGTTCGGGCCACTGTGGAACCCTGAGTTTCCCTTGCCTCATTCATAAATAGGGCTGGGATTTGGCTGTGTCCGTTTTGTCCCCCAACCCCACCCCCACATCCCAGGGTCACACCTAGGCAATACGGCAGTCTGGATGCCAGTTTGAACAGACAGACACTCATCCACAAGTAGGCTGCACTGTGTCTACATTTCTATTAGGTGTCGACATTTCCAGTCGAATTACCAACAGGGCAAGACCCCCATTGCCCCTCCCTTGGTTCAGCACCCCCAAGCCCCTCTCCCACATCCCTCTGAACTCACTCTGTCTAGCGTTTCACACTCCTTTCACTCTCCACCCTGCAGCCAACGTCCTCCTTCTAAAATGCTTATCTGATCACCTCAGGTTTCGACTTGGAACGTTCCAGCAGTCCCCAGCTGCCTCCAGAATAGGCCCCACCTCCTCAGCTGGCTCAGGAGCTCCTCTCACTCTGGCCCCAGCCTGTTGCCCCAGCCCCTCGTGTCTAGTTCCTTGGTCGTTCCCAGAACGTACCAACCTAGGTGGTCACGGAACAATTTGTCCCTTGGTCCCCAGAGCCCTCCCACCCCCTGCCCTTCGCCTGGTGAGCTTTTATCTGTCCTCCAGGTCTCAGCTTAGATATCCCCTCCTCTAGGACGTTTTCTCTAGTCCTTTCCCCAAACACAAGGTGGGGTCTCTTCCGGGCCACTTCTCTCTGTCCTGGAAGGCCCTATCCAATTCATGGTGTCCTCCCAGATTCCCAGTCCCAGCATGACAGATGCCATGCCTCAGGCACCATTTCTTCAGCATCTGGTCCAGTCCTAGGCCCTCGGTATTCATCAGTATGGTAGCATGAGTGTGAGCCAATTATCTCGGGGTAACTGAAAACTTTGATGGGCTTCTGTGTCTGTCTTTGAATAATAACAAATGGGGACAATTAACTATTTCACTAACATATTAATTTGTTATAGAAAATCTTTGAAACAACAGTATCCATGGAGGGGTGTGGAAAAAAGAGTGGTAGAAAAACAGAGCATCACTCTTCTAAGGTCCCTTCTAGCTAAAAATTCCCAAAATCGATCTAACAGTTTGGCTCAGGAGCAGGAACAATAATCTAGAACCTGGAAGGGTAATGTGAGGAAGATTCTTTAGCTCTCTGGGTCATAGGACAATAGACAGTTAATCAATTTGCCCCAGGGTTCCTGGTGGCCAAAACTAAAAGGCAAGCACTTGCATGACTGCTTTCAGACTTGCTACAGAGTATCTTTGTTCTACAACCCTCAGTCACCTTTCCTCCCTTCCCCACTCCACACGCGGGCTTCCCTTCTCCTAAGGGACCTTAGAAGAGTGATACTCAATCTTTCTACCACCAGGGAGCGGCTGCTGTACCACTGGCCAATGTCAGCGCTGCCTGCTTTAGGTAAATCTCACTTTCATCATAGCCAAGGAGCCTTTCCTGAGCCAGCTGTCCCAGAAAGTGGGGACTGCGTGAACCCTTTGCCCGGACTGCCCAGGTGTCCTTCCAAGATCCAGAGGGTTCTCATCCAGTTTGCCCAGAAGTCACAGCGCGAATCTGGTCACAAGTTAATGATTGCAACATCGTTTAAAATGTTGAGAGGAGCTTAACAAACTGTGCAGGGCTAGACCAGCTCTGAGTCAACCTTTATAGACAGAAGGAAGTGCTGTCCTTGTATTTGCTCCTTCCTGGTTGGCATAAAATCCAGTGCTTGTCAGGGAATTGGGGAGCTTGCCTGGTCCTTAAAGAAGTACTTTTGTTGAAACACACACATACACATACACAGAGCACCCAAATCACTTTGTTTATATACTTGTAATACTAATGAACACTACCCAAAAGTATATACATGAATTGAAAATAGGGAAAAGTTACAGTTGAAAATCAAATATGGTTCCCCATCATTGCTATGTGCTGTGTTGGACACTGTACATACTGGCCGTTAGTCTTGGACCTCTTTGCTCTCACTGTTTTCACTACTTAATTGTGGAAATTAATCATTTCAGCTCCTTTCCTTGTGTTCTTGGCCTGTGACAGGGGGCTTCTCAGTGAGCATTCGTGGATCAACTACCCTATTTCATTGCTTCCGGACACCACTGATGATCTACCCCTATTTCAGAGTTGCTAAAATATAGAAAAAAATGTGTATCTGAGAATCAATGAATTGTGATCTTTGTCCATGGCCACCTGGTGTGGCCCCCAGAAGTCTGGCTGTGCTTCTGGGCTCCATAGTGATGCCTGCACCCTTCACCCCTGTGGTGGCCGCTGCACAGGAAGACAGCAGCAGAGCAGGAAAGAGGGCCCTCCCTCCCTCCCCAGGAGATTGCTGGAACAATCTCTGATCCAGTCTCTTCTTCGTGGAAAACCAGACTTTCCAGTCCCTGCCTGGAGCCTCCTTCACACACCTGCTTTGAAGTCAAGCCTTTTTGGCTTAAATCTTCCTTTGGAGCTAATTTACCCCAGAGCTCATCTCTCTACGTGCTAAGGATGGGCTGCCAAGGGCTTTCACCAGCTCCTGGAGGGCTGTGCTCTGCCCTCACCTGGATGCCTGGGGGCACAAAGCAGAAGGGACGAGTCTGAGCAGAGCCAGAGGCTGACAGGACCCGCTCCTTGCTCTGGTCAGCCCGCTCTCACCCTGCGGTCCCAAGGCTTGACTCTGCCTCTGGTGGGTGAGGGTTCCTGCCTGGGGCTGGGCTTACTTAGCTCCAAATCCTAACAGTCCAACCTCCGATTTCTTCCCAGGTTCAGGGCCTCTACCCTGGCTCCCTAAATTAAGGATCAGCCTTGAGGCTCCCCGGGGGCTGGGCTAGAGGCTGAGGATGTCTCAGGGACTGGTCCCTAGAGGCCAGAAAAGCACCAGGAAGATGCGGTCTGACTTCACTGTGGCCTGAAGGACATGGCTAGAAAGAACATTCTGGCCTGTGAGGAGTCTGTATTTTTTGCTTAATCCCTTTCTTTCTCACAAAGGAAATGTCCTATTTGTTCAGTAACCCCCTTGCTATTAAAAACTCAGGCAATTCAGCAAAGCATGAAGAAGCCAGCCCTTTTGAACACAGCTCACATTTGTCTGGGGCTACAGAGCTTACAAGGCATTTTCCCACATATTAGCTACTATAATCCCCCACTGTGTGGCGGGGGGAAGAAAACGGTGATTAGCTGTATTACGTGCTTGCTCTGTGCCAAGCACCACCAGCCTCTTTGCCTACGTTGTCTTACTTAATCCTCCCTGCAGTGGCCCCCGGTGCTTCTCAGGCTTGGACTGGGGCATTAGAAGCCCCTGCTGGGCTTGTGCAAAGAGACTGCAGGGGTGCCCAGCCTTAGAGTTTTTGATTTGTATGTAGATCTGGGATGGGCCCAAGAATGTGCGTTTCTAACAAAATCAAACAAGGTGCCTTTGTGACTGCTAAAGGACAGGAGTGAAGGGGTTGGGCTTTTCTCCCCAGCATCCTCCCACCTGTTTCACTTCTAGTTCTTTGAGTTCGGGAAGGGCATCCCAGTCCCTGGGGACACTGAGGCTGCTGATCCAAACTTCCACTTGGTAGTTGAAAACCCTGAAGTTCAGAGGGGAGAGGTTAAGTTACTTTCCTAAGGCCATTCAGCCAGAAAGTGGCCTCACAGATATTCATGGAGGTCTGCCTGGTTCTGGGCTCTGTGCAGTCTCCAGGTCTGCCTCCCCCCACTCCCCTGCCTCTATACCTACCTCTAGGAATCAATCCTAGCCTCCCTGTTGTTTGACCCTGCTGGGAAGGCCAGATGCGAACACTGAAATGCAGGCCAAGATGCGCCCAGAACACACAAACCTCAATTCTGCAGCTCGGAAGAGATGAGAAATAATTCTGAGTGGGTGGACCACACCACACCACACCACATCCTAACAGAGCCTGGATGTCCCAACTTCAATTAGCAGTGACTGGAACTACAGCACAGATCGCAGAAATGATAGTGGGTTGGATTGCTAGCCTTAGGGGAAATCCCCCAACACACAGGGATAGGGATTCAGTTCCCTGGTATGAAAAACATGTTCTGGCCTTTTCTCTCCTCTCTCCTCAGAGTGCTCTGTGCCTCTTCACATTCATCCTCAGGATGGCAGCTGGACCAGGGGAGAGCTCACGGGGGTGATTGGAGTTGGCTGAGGCTCTCTACCTTGGGTGAAGCCGAGACCCGTTCTTAATGAAATCAGCCTTTTAATTGCATGTGCTCCCTCGCTGCTGTCTCAAGTTCACCCTTGAGCTCTGAGTCTGCCTTCCGAACTGCATTTGGGTGTGAGGCCACGCGGCACCTTTATCCCGACTACAGAATAGAAACTAGAGAGGTTCCCCCACCCCCAACCAGCCTCCCTCCACATTTCGCGTCTAGTTCTTAGGGTTTGGGAAGGGTTTGGGAAAGATGTCACGTGCCAGGGAAAGTTTGTGGCAACCTAATATTTCAGCAGATTTGGGACAGAAGGTGGGTGGAGGCGGGAGCCTGGAGAACCAGAGGGGTTTGGCTCCATGGAGGATCCCTTCCTGATTCTCAAAGGAAATCCTTTAAGACAGGGAATCTCTGGTCTGGAATGAAGGAAAGAGAGCAGCACGAGGAACGCAGTGGCAGTGCCTGGGTCCTGCAGAGTCCTGCCGGAGCCCAGGACCTTGCCACCACAGCACAGAAGCTGGGCAGGAGGGCCTGTGAGGGGCTGCAGCCCATTGTCTGGCATCCCCAGGCCAAGCCACCATCATTCCTGAGTTCCTTGCGTGGGGATGGAGGGGCTGGCCCCGAGCATACCCTGCAGGTAGTGCCCTGGACTCCAGGAGAGGTGGATGCCTCCAGGAGGAGGGCCTGGTTTCCCTGTTCCCCATCCATCCCATCTCCTTTGAAGGCTTATCTTATTCCTCCCAGATCTCTAGAGACAGTGACATCTGCTTCTGAGCGAGCTCACATCTGGGGAGCCCCAAAGCAACGTCTGGTGTGCTCAGGGTTGGAGCGCGGGGCCCACTCTCTGCTCACATGACGTGCTCTTAGGTCCTTAGTGCCAACACAGTCATTCTTTTTGGTTGCTCTGTTGTTTTGAACACACTAGGGTTTTTTTTTTGCTTTTTTAGGGGTTTTTTTGGTTTTTGTGGGGAAGGGCCAAAAAACCTTCCAGGGTAAGGATGACTCTCCCTGCCAGCTGGAATCCGTTAACTCTTTTATTGACTACAACACACATACCCAACAGTGTGTCATCAGTGAACAGTGAACAGCTTGACGACTTCTCACCATCTGAACACAGCCCCCACACCAAGGAACAAAACATAGCTCGCACCCACCTCGTACCTCCTTCCTGTCACCCCCACCGCAGGAGGGCACCTGCGACCTTGACTTCGAACAGCAGAGCTTTCACTTCAGCAAGCTGGAGTTGATCATTTGCTCACAGGGCAACCTGACTTGCCACTGCCCCCTGGTTCAGGGTTGGTGGAGCTGCTGGGGCCCAGCAGGACTGATTTGGAACTGGTTCCCGGTGGGGATGGCCTGCTCAGCAATTCTAAACCCAGGACACAGCCAGCTGCTGCTTCAGCCACCCCAGAGAGGTGCACAGGGGCAGGGTGGGCCCCAGCTTGGCCATCACATGGTCCTCCTGTCTCCAGGCAGGCCATCCAGGTCAGCCTGGTGACCTTGTGGAGGGGGAACGGGAGTAGGGTTCTCTTTCCATGTGCTTCTGGAAGTCCTGCCCTGTGTTCCAGGCCATAGGAGGCCTCTGGATCAGGATGACTCAGCAGCATCTACGTGCAAAGTAGCTGAGGTCTGCACCCTGGGAAAGCCAGCACGTGACATCTGGCTCGACTTGCCAGTGCCGCCCTCACAGCTTATAACCCGTTTCCCCCACAACACCTATGCCAGGCCCTCTGTTTCCCTGCATGACTCTGAGCACTGGTGCCAGCTGCCGGCCTGGACCTGTCTGCCTCCCCCTCCCTGCATCTGTCCTCCTTCACCCGGCCCCACCGAGGGCTGACCCCACATCATGTGTACTCAGTGCACTCATCAAAAGCCAGATTTTCTCTGCGCTCAGCCTATGCATGTCCCACACCATTCAACTCTGCCCTCTGCTTCCTCAGCAGAGCGCGGCTCCAGTGGTGTAGGGCATGGGGAGGGAGGGCCGGCCAGAGTGGTGGTCACGAAGCAATGCTTCTGCACTGCTCCTGTCACGCCCGACATGGTCCAGACTCTGCTGAATCTTCCCTTGTCAAGTATTTGTCCTGCCTCTCCTTCCATCCGCCTGCCATCCCCAAGCTGGATGGGAAGACTTCAAATAGGAACTGTGCAAAGGCCAGGCTCTTCCTGCCCCCCCACCCTTCCCTCTCCATTCCTCTCTGCCACGTGACTCTCCCTAAAACACAGATGACTCCCTGCCCTGCCCCTCCATCCCTGGGACAAAATGGGAAGGGTCTAGCCTCCCACTGCCCATGTCTTCCCCTCTTCGGCCCAACGTCTCTTTCTGACCTTAGAGTTAATCACTTCCCTGGAACATTTTCTGTGGATGTTGCCCCACACCCCCGAAATACCATCTTGTTGTTTCTTGCCTCGACTCATGGGATGCCGTCATCATCTTGGCCATCAGCACTTCCTTCCTACCCCCACTGAATCCTCTCCATCCTCCAAGGTCCAGATGAAAGCCCTCCCCCTCCAGGGAGCCCTCCTTGGCCATCCAGCCCGAGCACTCTCTTTCCCCGGAACCATCCAGAGCACTGAACCTTTATTCCCTACCTGCCATTTTCAGCTTTGAACCGGGAGCTGCAAGTTCTTCCAGCTACAGAGCACATCCCTTCTCATCACCCACCCACGTAGTGGCATTTCTTGCACAAGTACATAAGGGATATTAGTAACGATGAAGCCATGCAACGCCGGAGCCGAGGAGACCTTGGCCTGTAGGTGGTTGGTGAATTAGCACAGTGAATTTTCTGTGCCTCCCGGGCTAACAAACAGCCAAAGCCTAGCTTTTGAAAATCTAAGCCAGACCTTTCTGTGGATTCTGCTTCTGCGGGGATCAACTCCTCTGCTGGTCACCCCTCCTCCCATGCCAAGGAGGCCAGTTCCAGCCTCCTCTTTCTGGAACAGTCAGTCTTGCCCAGTACTCCTGACTGCCCTTCACAAGACATGAATGTCCTCGCACTTCTCTGTGCACCTGGTGCTCCGCCTCCCGTTCCCACCCCAGCTGATGACCAGATTCCCAGTTCATTTCATACACCAGCTGAGCTGATTGCAAGCTGCTTATCTGGCCGGCCTGCCGGAGATGGCAAATGTCATTCTTGACCCAATCCCCCCAAAACCCACTGCATACGTGATGTCCCAGTAAGGTCAGGCCAGCACCACCTCTGAACTCCACGTACTGACAAACATGGCAACAAGATGTTAATTCTAGACACACGGACAGCTGAAATTCTGGGGCCTGAGCCAAACTTCCAGAAAGGAGCCCTTTATTCTTTGTTTATTGTAAAATAAATGTCCTATGGAGGAGAAGGTCTCTGTCCCACCCAAGGCCCCTGCAGTCTGGAGGTAACTGAGGCACAGTCACCTGGGAGGTTTGGTAGAAATCCTTGCAGGACTCTGGAAAGCGGAACGCTAGGATTCACAGTCTGAGTGCACAGGGCAGGCTCCTGTGCTTGGAGAAAGTACCACACACAGCCCGTGCGGAACAGTTCTTTAGAGAAGCCTTCGTACTCTCTTTATGATACCAGAGTTGCTCTTCTCGACCCCCGCGATAACCTCCGCAGATCACAGCATTTCAGGCTTTTTCATTAAATACAACGGTCTCCTCCAAAAAGTATCTAAGGGGAAGCCTGGCTGGCGCATTTGGTGAAGGGTGCGACTCTCAATTTTCGACTCAGGTTATGATCTCAGGATCATGAGATCGAACCCCATGTCAGGCACGTGCTCTATGCGGAGTCCACTTGAGATTCTCTTTCTCTCTGCCCCTCCCCCGCCCCGCTCGGGCTCTCTAAAGTAAATCAATCTTTAAAAAAAAAAAAAAAGAAAGAAAGAAAGAAAAAAGTATTTAAGATCTCTACTTACCAAAATAGCTCCACTTGGATCCTGCAAAGAACAAAACAAAGTAAAGTAAGTACCACAGAGCTTGAGCCAGTGAGAGAAACACTATAGATCGGATTTTGAAATGGGTGCGGCTGGAAAGGAGGCGGATGCCCAGATGGCAGACTTTATCAGAGTCTGCGTCAGATCAGCCGCTTCCCAGAGCCGCTGCGCACCAGAGGGGGGCACGGGGCAGCGACTGGGAGCCGGGACTCGTGGGTGAAGGAGGGGGCTTCTTGATTAGAAGCCTTTCAGATCCTAGAGAAGCCAAATTTTATCTTCTGAATATGTAAAAAAAAAAAAAATTTGCAAGTTGCAAAACCCAAAAACTCCCAAAGGGTACACAGTAAAAGCTCTTCCTCCCACCTAATCTCCCTGCTTCCAGGAGAGCGAGAGAGTGAGCCAGTTTTATGAGCTGCTGGGAGCATTTTCACAGTGTGACTACTCACATGTACATAATCACATTCTTTCTGCCCATTTCTGCACACAGATGTCAGCATACTGGAAACACTGTTAGGCCTCTTGCGTTCTCCCACCAAACACCACACCCTGGAGAGCCGTTCACACCAGTCCTTAAAGAGGAGAAAACTCTCCTTCAAAGGAAAGTTTTTCTTTGAGGAAGCTGCCACCCTCCCCTGACTTAGAATTCCAGAGGTGGAGAGAATGTGTAGGAGAGGTTCTGCCAGGAATATCACGGAAGTCACCTACCACCTCCCACTCCACACCCTTCACGCACAGAAGTCCCCCGTTCCTACATCCAAACATACTTAGAAAAAAAAAAATGTTGCAGAGTTGCATGCTTGGTACCCTGCCTGAAACCTCCCTCTTCACCTCACAGAGACCCTGAGACTCAGGGTGTCTCAGAGGACACACCCAGTGAGAGGGACTCTTCAAATTCCAATTGCCTCTCCTGGCTTCTCCTGATGCCACCACAATGCCTGGCCCACGGGGTACAGTCAGAAGTGGAAGGTTCTCACCTCCCCTTTCTCTCCTGGGAACTGATTTGCAGTAAAACCTAACCAGCAACCTGCAACCTTAACCACAACTGAGCATTTCCTATTCGAGTCAATGGTGATTTTTAAAAGCGAAAAGAGGATTTTGCTGCTTTTGCAAAGCTAGTTTAATCTCATGGTTTTCTGTAGTTCTGGTTCCTTTCTTTGCCTCCGTGCTTTTAATTAATTTTGTTTTTAATTTTCAAAATGGTAATTTTGAAAATGGTAACATCCAGTTACACTTGGACATGGTTTAAAGCATCAGATGGTTCTACAAGGCTTTTTAATAAAGCAGTCCCCTGGCACCCCTCGCTAGTTTCCTGGTCCGTGGAGCATTTTGAAGCCTTTTTCAATTTGGGCAGTATCTCCAGATCCCAATAAAAGAGGCCTGTATGGTTCCTCCATGATTTGTGTAGATTGAGGTATTACCGACCTCCTCCCCAGAAGAGAAGCAGTGAGGTCCCCAGGGGCCACCTGCAGCCTATCACCTTGCTTTATCCATAAGGAAATGAAAGTCCCCTGCCATGCAGTAGAAGATCAGTGTCTGCTAAGAAGTGTCTCTGCACATTTGCCAGGCCCTCCAGTAAACTCGGGAACTCTCTGAGTCTCCTTCTCAGTCTTTAGGGTAGTGCAAGGAGTGAGGGGGCTGGTGTCCAAACACCTTAGAATATCTGTGAGTACTTCCAGACCTCTTCCCCACAAAAGTGCCCACAGGCTTGGACACACAAAATTTCATGTACAATTAATTTCAGGAGGTCCACAGAACCCCTTAAAACCTGCTATGGACCCATGAGAGTTAAGAGTCCCAAGATTAACCTCCCTGGAATTAGCAATTAGATGAAGACAGGCAGAACCAAACCCCCCAGCGAACGAACTGCCAGCCCTTTGCCTGAAACGACGCTGAAACGGAACAAAGAAGGCATTGCCTTGGAACCAAGCTCCAACGTCTTTTCTGAATCTCTCCAGGCATTTTTGTCTGAAATACAGTTCTGGATTTCAGAGGTAGAAGAATCCACACCATTGCCACTTAGCTGGGCAGAGCACTTGGAAGCTCAGCACACAAACGTTCACAAGTAATCAGGGAGTTCATCCTCACGGCTAACCTGGAGAGATGGGCCACTCCCGGGATCCTGGAGGCCACCAGAAACACAGCTGCTGCCTCCCAGCAGTCTGGCCTGGGCCAGGACTTTAACTGCACCTGCCTCCAAATCAAATCATCGCCTTTACGATCCCACCTCTTCCGAGCTCTCCCTACCAAAGCTTGCTAAGCTGTCTCCCCTGTCAGTCTTGGCTCATCCTCAGATGTGGCATCCAGGTGATACTGCAGGAAGCTCGGGGACAGGGCCACAGAGTGGACATCGGGGACTGAGACCTCTGGTGCTGAAACAGGACCGGGAACGCATTCTTTAAAAGTTGCAGCATCTGGCGTAAACTTTCCTGCCTTCCTCTCTCTGAGCAAGCCCACCTGGTCCTCAAGCCTTGGTGCTTTGGGTATAAATGACAGTGTCTGGAAGGACTCAGGAGCTGGAGGCTGGGGAGAAGCAGGGGGAGAAGAAGGGGGAGGGTGGTCATCAGATGAAGGTCAGGGCCCAGCCTGGTCCCTCTTCAGCTCAGAACTGACCGAGGAAGACTCCCTAAGGAATATGCGTGCACGCGTGTTTGTTTTATTTGGAAGTAGCGCCTCACAGTTCCCCGCCTCCTGTTTAGGGCAGGAGTCCTGACCACACGCAGGAGGCAGGCCAGGCCAAGGCCCCTGGGGCTACACCTTGGAGGCTTCCTGAGGGAACAGGCTTTTCCAGGAGGTACATTTTGCCTCTTCTGTGTGGGAGACCTGGGAGGCCCAGCTCGATGCCTGTTAGAACCTGCAGGCCTACTCTGTACCGGGCAGGGAGAACGCCTGAGTGCGCACTTAGGAGTTGGGACAGACAAGGATCCAGGCCAGGGGTTCAGGGCCCTGCCTGCTTCCTGCTCTGGATGCTAGAACCTTCTCTGAGTAACCGTCACTGGGGCAGCCAGAGATTGCCCAGCTCTCCAACCAGGTTCAGGCAGAGCAGGCTCCACAGAAATCACTGAAATGTTTCCCACAGCAACTAAGCATTCCAAGGTTTTCTCCAGAAGACACGTGACCTCACCTTCTTATGCTCCCTCCTCCCCACTCCAGTCATTTTTTTCAGACATTCCCCAGTGCCAAATGTTGGGAGTTTAAATGCTCGGGGAGGGCAGACTACACTTTGGCCTCATTACTTAGCTTAACCCCCTCCACTCCCCACCTTGGGTTAATACTGACACTCTACATCTTGGTGACCTTTGCTTTGACCTTGTCCCCTGAGGCAGTTAAGCAGCCAAGAAAACTACAGGAGGAATAACAGAATAAAAACGGTGTGGAGTGAAAGTGGCTTTTTGTCTGCAAGGTCCCCCACCCCAACTTGGAGAATGGGGAGGAAAGGAAGGCAAAGGAGGAGGGGGAATGAGAAAGGGCAGGGGCAAAGGCAGGGCCTAGGGAGAGAGGGAGGAGTAGAGGGAGGGAATGGCAGGGAAGGCAGGGGTAGAGAGGGAAGGGAGGAGGAGCTGCCCCAGAGTGAAGGGAGTAACAGGCTTTCTGGAAAGAGCCAATGAATGGCTGTTTCTCTCCAGTCTCCGAGCACCTTGGAACTACAAGAGAGATTTCTAGCAAAACTTCAGCTCCCTGTGCAGCTTTCTCAAAAGGGGAATATATGTCAAAGTCTACAGTTTTAAAAATTAATTTCCACTTTCATATAACCACTTTCTCCCACCAATTTTTTTTGGCTGGCATGGAGCCAGCATTGAGCCCAGCATAAGGTCTGAACTCACGATCCTGGGGTCAAGACCTGAGCTGAGATCAAGAGTCTGGCGCTTAACAAACTGAGCCACCCAGGTGTCCCCCAACCTTCTCTTTCTTCCGGGCCAGACAAGGGAAATAATATCAACCAAATCTTGCCAGCCAGTGGATTTAAGTTGAATTAAGAGTAATGCCAACACTGCGACAGGCCAGCTCCCCCACCTCCCTCCTACCCAGCCCCGTGGACACAGTGACCTCCAGCAGAGAAGGAGGCTCTGAGTTTTCATGCTACAGAGCAGGATCAATTTCCCACACCACTGTCCAGCAAGGGCAGATCCCTTTCCAGCCGTCACAGTCACTTTCAGCCCTCCTACAAATGTTTCAGCCTAACCTCGGCCCAGGACCTCCATCCAGGAATGGCAGAACCTACAAATGTCCTCACAGCTTGAAACAAACTCCATCAAGGGCAGGAGCTACCATTAGTTACCCGGGACGTTTCCACAAAAGTCACTACCTACTCCCAGAAAAGTGCTCCCCCAGCAGTTGGAGAGGCAGGCAAAAGCTTGGCATCCTCTTATTGCTCCTAAGGATTAACTACCCTTGACTTTGGCCACGCACCCAAATTCACTGGGATTAACTAACCTTGACCTTGGCCACGCACCCAAACTCACTGCCATGACCGGAGCCTCCGGTTCAGGTCCCCACACCTCCTCCTGCCATCCCCTTGGGCACCCTCAGCCTCCAGCCTGTCAGGGTTAAGAGCCCTAATTACACTCAGAAGTGAGGTGTGTATGCTTTTCTGAGTGCACACACACTCACGGTCAAGATAGTAGAGCCCTTCTGGAGAAAAACAATGATTAAAAATGGGATGCATCATCCCCTTGACTTGGAGGTAAAAATGTTAAAGAAAAGCATCCACCACTGTGGGAAGCTGCTGCAGCTGGGGCACGGCAAACCCTTGGGGCTAATCAGGCGGCTCTGACGCCACATTCAATCCTCGACCACCTGCACATGGATCGTGGATGGGACACATTTTAAATCTTGGTTCCCTTTCTCTTCCTCTTTAGCGAGCTCCCCACCACCCCTCCAGACCTGGGGAGAGCTCCAAGAACGCACGAGCATGCTTTCATCCCAAGACAACGTGCTTCCGCCCACCGCAACAGGTCGTGCCTGCCCAAGGAAAACGAATTTTCCAAAACGCCTTTTCCAAATTGTCCAAAAATACGCCCCTGGAGAGTATGCCTCCCCGAGATGATTTTGCTTTAGCATTAGTGAGCCCCGCAGGCAGTCCTCCGGCCAGGTATGGTTGCGCGCTCGGGACCGAGGGAGGAGGAGGCGGACACTTTACCGTGGAGCGGGGCCGGGGAGGCCGGCTGTTCCCGTAAGCAGAGGAGCAGGAGGACGGCTGCGGCGGCGTACAGGCTGCGGGACATCGCGCGTGGCGGGGGCGGGGCAGGGGCCCGGCCGCGGCCAGGGCCGGCGCGTCGCGGGGGTTCCCGCTGCGTCTGTTCCAGCGCAGGAGACCTTGTGCGCAGCCCGGCAGTGCGAGCGCGTCTGCTCTTTGGGCGCCCGGCGCCGCGCGGGCCGCTTTTATAGAGCTACTCAGCCCTAAACACATGATGTCATCGTGTGCGGGGGGCGGGAAGGGTGGGTGGAGAACGCCCTGCCCGCAGCAGGTCCCGAGCCCCGGTTGCGAGGTGAGTTGTAGCCTGACTTCAGCCGCGCTCCGCGGGACCGCGCTCACCTGGGAACCCGGGTCTCTCCGTGGGAGCGGCGGGCAGGGCTGGGGGAGAGCCGCCTATCCTCCCCCACCCCCCACCCCAGGAAGGGTGCGTCTAGAGACTGGCTCCCGGGGTCGCTGCCTTGGTCTGTCGCAGCCCTTACTGACAAGCCCCCTAAGTATAATGCCACGTGGAAAAGAGCCTCCTTCAGTCCCCCCACCCCAGTCGTGTGCCAGGCCCACATTAGGGACTGGAAAGGAGAGCAGAGAGGGTGCGTTCCAGCTCAAACTCTGCAGATGGTACAGTGCAGCCTGATAAGGTCTTGCATTTTCCTTTGGACACAAAGAAATTCATTTAGAATAGGTAAATAGCACAGCGTGGGTACGCGGTGAACAGCTTTCCGAAGAAATTAAACTGACCCTAGTAACACATAAGCTGCTTCACAATATCAGTCCGTTCTCTAGGAAGATGGGGGAGGGGTACCCTTCTGAGGGTTAGCAGTGGAAGAAAAATACCTGTTTATTGAGTACCTAGGATGGGTCAGGCACTGTGCTAGGCGTTTTGCATTGGGGTCTGGGTTCGGCTTCCAGTGCATATTATCATCACCTGTTGCTCATTTCTGCCCGCTTTTCACACATTTGTGTATTAAGTATACGTATGCATACATGGAGTCAAACACATGTGGCTCTGATCCCCCTGTGTATTCAGTCCATGTTCACTTGTTAAGTCAGAGGTTTTATTAACCTACTGACAAACCTTCCTCCTGCTGCTACTGCCACTTACTGTTCCCATTGTCCTTGTCACTTGTGCTTCTGGCTTCCCTGGGCCTCCCAGTGTCTGCTCTGCTCCCCATGCTGGGCTCCGTTTCCTTCCTGCTCTGCGATCTTGCCTATTCTCTTGGCTCCTTGCTGCCTATAGACATGCTTGACTTGCTTGACCTATAGACATGCCTATAGACTTGCTCGACCACATGGTCTGAGGAAGGGTACTCACCCAGCCCTGGCAGGTGACCCCTGATTTTGCCACTTGGCCCATCCTGCCCTATTCTCTTGGCCACCGCAGCCTGACCAGCCTCAGCTCTCTCCTATCTGTGCTGACTCTCAGCCTACTCGGACTCTCAAGCCGGCCTCAGCGCCCAGGGAAACCACTTGTCCAAGCAGGTTTTGGAGGGATAGAGCAGCTTCCGTGAGAGAATCACCAGGAAGAACATGCCATCCGCATTAGAAGGGGTGCTACTGTTCTGTCCCTATCAGCTCAATGATTGTTTGTGTTCATAAAGAGCTCTGAAGTCTTTTTAAGGAAGTAGTTACAAAGACAATCTTGTTACCAGCACTTCCAGACCACAGCAGACTTAAGGATGACCTTTTCTGCCTGCAACTCTTGATAAAGAACCTTGAATGAGCTCCAGAGCAGTGAGTGAGCTGTTCACTTGTGGCTCTTAAGACATTCCTGTCTCTGATTTGTCATCAAGGGCTTAAGGAAATGTACTTGAAGGACACAAGAGATAGAGAAGAGCCCCTGCGGCTTTGGAGATGCACAGACTAACCCCAAGCAGATGAAATCATTCATCCCCCAGCTCACGACAAGACACAGGGAAACTGGGCCACGTACACACATTTGGTTACTCTCAGTTCACGTGTTTTCCCATTATGTCTGGTAAACATTAAGTTCAGTTTGTCCTGGAACATGCATCTCCAAGTGTTCTTCAAGAATCCCCAGAGAGGGGCGCCTGGGTGGCTCAGTGGGTTAAGCCTCTGCCTTCAGCTCGGGTCATGATCCCAGGGTCCTGGGATGGAGCGCCATGTCAGGGTCTCTGCTCGGCAGGGAGCCCACTTCCCCCTCTCTCTCTGCCTGCCTCTCTGCCTACTTGTGATCTCTGTCTGTCAAATAAATAAATAAAATCTTTAAAAAAAAAAAAAAAAGAATCCCCAGGGATGGGGGGAGAGTATATAAAAGGGGAGGGGGGGGGAATGGATGTAATAGAACAGTAAGGCAAGATTGTGAACTGGGTTTGATGGGGGAAAAGGAGAGGGTTGGATGTTTACTACTTGTCTGAATCAGAGATGTGGTTAATTAGTAAAGAATGAGTAGCAATTAAAAGAGAATTGAGAAAAAAAGAGAAAATTGAGGATATAAACTGAGATTCAATTGCCCTAAGTGCTTTGGTTTTGTTGTTGTTGTTTTGTTTTTTTGTTTTTGCAGGGGATCAGAAGGGAGGAAAAGCAAACAGGAATGGATGGAATGACCAATCTTGAAGCTGAATGTCAAGCACCCCCCCCCCCTCGCCCCGCAACAAACAGCACAAACCTAACCGGCTTAAGTTCCCAGCTCTGGGAATCTTTCCTGCCAGAGGCTCTGCTGCCTGAGGCCCGTGTAGCCAGACACGTCTGGGCTTGGTTTGCCATCATCAGATGGGGTGCTCGTCAACCAATAACTAAGCCATTGCTCAATGGGCTAAGGTGGAAAGGAGACCTTCAGCACTCAAACTGTGGCAGCTGGCCACCAAATGACATGCCCAGACAGAAGGCTCCAGGGAGAGGAGCTCCTATACAGTGTCACCACTGGAATCGACAAGAGGGCAAGGCTGACGACTCAAAGGGCAGAGGAGTGCAGAGGAAAGGAGCCCAAGATGTGGTGTCTGGAGGTCTGGGCCGAAGGGCCTGTCCCCCCACTACTTACTGAATGGCCTTGACAGTGGTACCACCTCTCGAAACTTCAGTTTCCTCATCTCTAAAGTGCAGATTGTCATCCCAGCCCTTGGGTCGCTAACAGAATTGAGATCTGGCTGGAAGCAGATAAGGGAAGTGGGAACTTTTCTGTTCATTATTCACCCTGGGTGTGCCAGGCACTGTGCTAGGCTTCATCCTTGCTCTTGGAGAGTTTGTAGATGTAAAACAGTCTCATGAACAATTATATAATTATGATCAGATTAAGTGTGATACAAAGTTGATTTATAGCCAGAAGAGATCTCCTCTGTCCGGGTTCAGTGAGGGGAGACATCACCCATGTAAGAATTCGATTCTGTGACTTCATAAAACCTTTGAAATGCACAGTTAATACCGGGCTCCTCTTTCTCAAAGCTGGCCCCACTTGCCCACACTCAGGCTAGTCATTGGCCTGTCAGACATAACAAAGCCCGTAGAGAGACTTCGATTTCTCAGGATAAGAGTTAATCCTTCAAAATGGGGTCACTCAATTGGGAATCCTAAAGAAAGGACTGGTAGGAAGAGAACTAACATTCATTCAGTACCTGCTGTTTACCTCTGACACTGTGCTTGCGACTTCATTCTTCCAACAACCTGTGGGGAGGGTGTTAGGTTTGCCGTTTTACAGATCAGGTATCTGAGGCTTGGAGAAGTTCAGTCCTTTCCTTGAGTGAGGCTTTCGAGTGGCAGAGACTGAGTCCTCGACCAGATGATTCTCTGTCTCCGCTGCCCAGGAAAGCTCTTCTCACAACTCTCCTAGCAGTTACCTTAGATGGAGCTGTTCTGCTTCTGGAACCTGCTGAGACGAGGTTGCTCAGATCATTTATTTGATGATGAGGGACACAGTGCACCAGTTCTATGAAATCATGCTCAGCATGGGACACGGCTGTGTCCTCCTCCCCAGTCCCCATGGGGTGACTGAAAGCCTCTGCCCCTGATCAATGGAGAGCACACCTGCCAAAGTGTGGGACTAGGAACCTGAGACCACAGAGCTCTGATTCTGCACAGTTCTTCAGCCAGTGAGAACATGAGCCTGACTGCATTGTTCCTGGTTTTGTCTGTGAACTCTGCTTTGACCAAGGAAAGGGGGTATGGAGGAAAGCAGAGAGGGAGGGAGAGGGAGGGGGAGGGAGGAAGGGAGGGAGGAAGGAAGGAAAGGGAAGTAGAGGGGAAGGGAAAAGAAGAAGGAAGGAAAAAGCCAAGGGATTTCCTTTGACTAGGTAGTGACAGGTCTCGCATGGACCCGTTGATCCTAGCGCAAATGTCTAGGTCTGAAAATGCAGTCACTTTTATAGCTTTATCCATATCCGCTCCTGTGCTTGTGCAGCCGTGGCCTGGAGTCATCACCTCTGTGTGAACCCTGGGTGCCCTGCTCGGTTTCAGGCAGGATCAGCTGCATGGCAAAGTGACCCGCAGGAGAGAATGCTGAACTTGTGACTCTGCCAGGAGCGATCTCTAGGCCCATAGCAAATCTCCTGGCTAGCATCGGCCTCGGCTTTCTGATCCCTAAGTCGAAATAAGAATGTCCGACCCCACACTGGGTTGTGAGTGTGGGGCGAGACCGTAGACATGGAAGTGCTTTGGAAAACCAAATGAAAGAACTTGACACAGACAAGATATTGCTGAGAGAGAGGGCTGAAAACTAAAGGTGGTTTTGATCTCAGCCTTGGTTTACCAATCGAAGGAAACAAAAAGCCAGATTCCAACAAGAGACTGTAAGTTCTTATTCAGCCCCTGTCCCCAGGTACCATGGCAGCTTGTGACTCTGGTCCAACCACTTGTCCACTGACTCCTGTCACGATTGCTTCCGCTGAGTGGGGAATTGTGGCTCACCATCAGGATTTTTATAAAGCCCTCTTCGTGATTAATTAAAAAAATGACAATAATTTAAAATTCTCTGCCCAGGGACTAAGTTCACTTAGCATTTTAAGTGAAAATAAACATCAGTGCAATATGTTTCCTCTTTCCAGGTCAACTATTCTGAAGACCATGGTCGGCTGACAAGAGACCCTTTAAGAGATGTAATGAGACTACAATAGCGTAAGTTTTCTCACATCTCTTTTCACTGCTGCTGGTTGGATCCACTCTTCTCTAACCTTGGGGGTTTGGTCCAGATCCTGGTCTTGTTCTCAGTGTGAAGCACTGTCTTCCCTCACCGCTGTCTTTAAAACCAACAGACATAGAGCACATCCCAGCAAGCACATGGTGCCAACCTCCAGTGAGTCCACCTGATAGCAATTCTGACAACTTCTGCCTGAGGTTAGGAAGGACCAGGGACAAGGGGGAAAGCGTTTGGCGTCACATGAACCTGGGTTGTGAAAATTAGCCCACCACTCACTACTCCTGGGAAATTGGGCAAGTCACTTAACCTCTCTGAGTTTCAATTTCCTATTTTCCTTTTTAAAGAGGTGAGGGCCCTAGACTAAGTATACTCCCCAAAGAGCAATAGGGAGAAATAAATATGATAAGCTAGGCCTGTAAAGAACTTAGCCCAGTGGCACATTAGGAGTGTGATATTAATGGTAGTTCTCTGGTATAGAAAGGTCTCGATGGGGCGCCTGGGTGGCTCAGTGGGTTAAAGCCTCTGCCTTCGGCTCAGGTCATGATCTCAGGGTCCTGGGATTGAGTCCCGCATTGGGCCCTCTGCTTGGCGGGGAGCCTGCTTCCTCCTCCGCCTCTCTCTCTGCCTACTTGTGATCTCTGTTTGTCAAATAAATAAATAAAATCTTAGGAAAAAAAAAAAAAAGAAAGGCCTCGAATGGCTGAAGGGGGACTGTCTCACCCATAGTTCCTAGGTTAGGCAACCCCATCAACTTCCCTCATTTGGGCAACCACACCAACTTCCATGAACCCTAAGAGAAGAATGAATGATGATTTCCAGACATCTCTTTTCCCCGAATTCTACACATCAGCCTCTCAAAGAATGTCACTTTTGCCCTAACAAACCAGTCTTCCTACTGAGGCAATAATGCCTTTTAATCAAGTAGACTCCGAATTACTTTATCACAGGAAATGCCTGAACACTAGGATCTTGGAGTTGGGAGGTATTCCTGAGCTCAGAGATAGTGCATGCTATTAGAATAAGCTGGTAATTTCCCCTTGCTTAGATACTCTTGTTCGGTAAAATCGCAGGAATCGATAACCTGATCCCTCATTTCCTTTCCTTTCAAAGAAAACTGGCAAGCTGCCCCCAACTTCCTTTGGCCCCAGTGCCTGACCGAGAGCTGGGTGGGCTGGGACCCTGGTGCAGTTAACATTGCTGGTTTCGAGGCATGGACGGGCGGAGGCCAGGGAGCTTCCTTCCAAATCTTTCAAGTTGAGTTGCTTGTCTGGCCAGAGCCCAGCCGTGGCAAGGATCCAGCTGCCTCTCAAGCCCCAAGAAAGGGCTCAGGTGTACCCAGTGGCCAGGAGAGTGGACAGGCAGCCAAGGCATCAGAGTTCTCTCACCCAGGACAGCACAGCCAGTGAACTAGAGAGACTCCCCTGAGGAGAGGCTGCGTGGTGACCTCAGAGAGTAAAGAAGTCTTACCTAAGGAGCTCACTCCTTTATGCCTGCCCCATCCCCCATCCTTAAAATTAAGAGTGTGGGGCTCAGGGGAGAGGAGAGGGGCTGGAGGTTGAATCAGTCACCAATCGCAAATGATTTCATCACTCGTGCCCATGTAATGAAGCCTCCATTAAAAAACCAAAAAGACGGGGTTTGGAGAGCTTATGGGTTGGTGAGCATGTGGAGATGTGGGGATGGTGGGCCCTGGAGAGGCACGGCACCCCTTCCACAAACCTCACCCTGTGCCGTTCTTCCATCTGGTCCTGAGTTATACCCTCTTGTAATAAAAGGATGAGCTAGGGGGAAAAAAAAAAAAGAGTTTGAGGCTCACTTTGCAGTGGAATAAATTATAACTAGATTCTGTACATCTGCATTTCAGTTTTTTAACAATGATATGCAAATGTTAGTTTTTTTCCAAATATTTTATTTATTTATTTGAGAAAGAGGGACAGAGAGCAGAGGGCGGGGCAGAGGGGGAGAGAGAGGGACAAGCAGACTCTCCACTGAGCATGAAGCTGGACTCAGGGCTCGATCTCCTGACCCCCGAGATCATGACCTGAGACGAAACCAAGTGTCAGACACTTAACTGACTGTGCCACCAGGCACCCCTGCAAAAGTTATTTTTGATAGACACAGCTGTGTTTTCTCTACTCAACAGGGTTTCGTGATGGGTAGAAATGATGGCAAGAGACAGAGTCCTTAAAGGATGTTCAGAGAATTAGAAAACTAGAACCCGGAAACTTGGGGTTTCTCTCCCTTCAAATTCTGTTCCCTTGGAGGTGGGGCACAGGAAAGAGAAATACTTCAGATACCTCAGTCATTCCACTTTTATAACAGAGACTATGTCACTTAATTTCAGTGAGAATTTGTAAAATTCTTTTGCGACATTTAGGGAGGACTCCATATGCTGTAATTACAAAGTATATTGATGCTTGCAACTGTAAAGCTGTGTGTCTTTAGCGAAGGCATCTGATCTGTGATAAGAAAGATCTCAGAGGTCACTACACCTCTGAGAGAAAAGCCATGTTAACACAGTTCAAAGGAAAGAAATCAATTGAGAGATCGTGAGTAAAAGAAATGCCATCATAATAAATCTATAACTAGCCCCCCACAGAAGGGCAGTGGGGAAGAAGGAGGCAGAGAAAAGTAAGGGAAGGAACAGTGCTACCTTGTAGCCATTGTCCCAACTAAAGGGGAAGTCCAGGGAAGTAGAAGATAACTCCGTGGTCTTCCACCTGGGGGATGGGCAGCATGGTGATTCTGTGAAGAGTCAAGAGTCCAAAGCTGGGGAAAGCAGGCCCCGCCAGGACAGGAAACAGAACTCTCAACATCAAGCTAGAACAGGGAAACATATTGGCCAAATGGTTTTTACAAACAAAATTATTTGGATGGGGATACCTGGGTGGCTCTGTCATCATGATCCCCTCATGATCAGGTCATGATCCTGGGGGGCCTAGGATCGAGTCCCGCATTGGGCTCCCCACTCAGCAGGGAGCCTGCTTATCTCTCTCCCTCTCCCTCTGTGTGTGCTCTCTCTCTCTCTCTCTAGCTCTCACTTTCTCTCAAATAATTAAATCTTTTCAAAAATTGCTTAGAGGGAATTCATAAAAGGAAAAAAAATTGTCCACTAATCTATCCTAGCTGACGATAACTTCTTGCACATTCCATTCTTGTTCTTGTCCATGACAACAAAAATATTTATCCAGTTACCATCAAGTAAATATGCCATATTGTATATACAACTTTTTAATTAAAAAACTAGCATTGGATCACAGCCCTTTTCTACATTTCTACATGATCTTAATAATTTTTACATCAACAATATCTTTTTTTTAAAGATTTATTTGTTTTTTTAAAGACAGATAGAGGGAAAGAGAGCAAGCAGGAGGGAGGGTTAGAGAGAGGGAGAGAGTCTTAGGCAGACTGTGTGCTGAGCATGGAGCCCAACGTGGGACTCAGTCTCATGACCCTGAGATCAGGACCTGAGCTGAAACCAAGAGTCGGACGGACGCTCAACTGACCAAGCCACCCAGGTGTCCCTACACTGACAACATCTTAAGACGAGTTTCAGGAAGTCCTGAAACCTGGGAAGACTAGCAATTTAAAACAGGGAGTCAGGTTTCTTGAGGGACTTCCTCAAGAGGGTCAAGAAATTCCTGGAAGAGCAACAAAGTTACAGTTTGAGGGATTCAGAAAAATAAGACAATGGGTAGATTGTAAGTCAGTGGCTTGATGACTTTGGGGACAAGGGGAAGTGATTATATACCTAGCACTGGCCCGGAAGCGGGCGCACAAGGAGGGGTCCAAGTTCACAGCCAGGAGCTGCCACGGTGCATGACCATGAGTCTTCATTCTAAGTTCACTTGGTGCTCAGTGTTTCATCACCTGGCCCTCTAAAGAAGCTTCTGGGCCTCAGAGCTCCTAGAAGAACCCAAGAGACAAGACTCAGACCCAAGGACACTCAATGAAGGCAAAAGTTCAGGGAGTCATCAGAGTCAGACATCCAGGGCAGACATTTCATTCCTTGTCCCACTTCCAGGCTGCCAACCACCCTCCTCCCTCTCACTGGTTCTGCTTTTGCTCTCCTCTTCTCTATTTCACTTCTTCCTCCCCCTTGAACTTTCTCCATCTTTCAGTCTGAAAAAGCAATGGGCTGTGGTCTTCCAGTTCCATAGATGACGAGCTGTCCTGGGGAAGCTAAGGCAGAGAGAGGGGAGGGAGGAACTCAGACCTGGAGGAGGGATTAGCTAGGGCAGCAGGAAGTAAAAATTTTGAAAACAGTGTCCCAAGAAACAAGGTGACAATTTTACTTGTTACACTTCTGTGTTGTTTGAGGTTAATTCTTTTTTTTTTTTTTAAAGCAAATCTGTTACAAACTGAGTGTTACACAAGTTAAATGTTAAAAACATCGCAAGAGGCAAATGTTTTCTTTTTTTTTAAATGAAAGAAGCAATAGACCAGTGTCAAAGAACAAAAATTCCCTGGAGCGAATTTGAAGATCTAAGTGGCTTCATTAAGCAATTAGAGAACCTGGCAGCATCCCTTCTTGCAAATGGAAGGGAGCTCCCCAGAGCAGTTGTACCAAATGGAAGATTTTTATAGGGAAAAGAGTGGGACAAAGAGGTTATTAAAAAAAGAAAGGATTGGTCCAGGCAAGAACACCTTCCCTCAGGGGCCGGGGCAGGGGTTTCCTCTGCCGAGTACTTTATCTTCCCTTGCGGGGGATGGAGAGGACCCACGGGACAGATTGCATCTCCCTGACGGACCACCAAAGACTATCTTTCTAGGAGAGGTTGAAACTACAGTTAGGTTAGGTGTTAAGTCCCTGTTTCAAGACTTGGGCTCAGTGACGCCATGTTGAGCCTGTGGTTCTTTGTCACACTACCCAGGGAAGAGTCAATAGTGCCAACAAAAGCAGCAGAAAGATCCCAAGTGGCAAGTGCGGAGAAAAGGTCTTGGACGATAGGCGGTCCCGGTCCATGCCTCGGAGAAATCCGGTTCTGCGAACACAAGAGTGAGCCAAGTAAGAGAGAAATGACAACTGAGAAGAGATGGGCCATTTGAAAATGTCAGCAGGGAGGACAAGGAGACGGCACCAGAGCAGACGGAGCCTCTAAGATTTGGAAAACTTAAGGCAAATAAGGGGAGTAAGAGGAGCTACCATTTCTGAAGCCAAGAGGGAACACTCCCGACAGTAGAAAGTTGGAGAAAAAGGACCAAGAGGAGCAAGGAGAGAGCAGTTGTGGGGGGAGGGGGGGAGAGGGGTCACTGCAGAAAAACAATTCAGAGTTTTGAAAACTTTGTCCTAGGGCAAGCTTCCAAACAGGTATGAAAACAGAGAGCACAGGCACCTGGGTGGCTCAGGCAGTTAAGCATTTGCCTTTGGCTCGGGTCATGATCCCAGGGTCTTTGGATCGAGCCCCGCATCGGGCTCCTTGCTCAGTGGGAAGTCTGCTTCTCTCTCTACCCTTCCCCCTGGTCATGCTCTCTCTATCTCATTTTCTCTTTCTCAAATAAATAAATAAATCTTAAAAACAAACAAACAAACAAAAACCCCAGAGAGTATAGTTAGAATGAAGCCCCATGTACCCATCACCCAGCTTCAACAATCAGCAGCTCATGTCCAGCCTTGCTCCGTCTACACCTTCACCAATCGGCACCCCTCCCCCGGCACTGGTTTGAAACAAATTCAAGACTCAGCGTTCTTAATCTTTCCTAAGCATCAAAACCCCCTAGAGTGCTGGTTCAAGCACAGATTGCTAGACCCCGGCTGGGGTTTCTGATTCAGCAGGTCTGGGGTGAGACTGAGAATCTGCCTTTCTGACAAGTTCCAGGATGATATTGGTGCTGCAGATCCAGGCCCCACACTTTGGCAACCACTATATGATGTCATCTAGGCATACATCTCTCTTGGAAAGGACCCCCTTATTGAAAACATAATCACAGTGTTACTACCACTCGCAAGAATCTAGAGTAATTCCTCACCATCATGTTTTCTCAGCGGTCCTCTCTGTGGTTCTGCTAACCACTTCTGCGATTTGTGCTCCCAAAAGGTCCAAGCATTGCACTTGGTCCCTGCATCTCCTTCAGCAACTCTGACCTCTGGGCAGGGTTTGAATCGGTAGCATGAAGGGCTTTGAGGAGTTGCACAGGCAGATGTGCAGCTGTGGCTGTGAAAAGACCATGGCCCTTGGGTTTGAATTAGAGGCTGGACCCATCATTGAAGGGCTCTGTGGCTCACATGCCTCATTTGTAAAATGAAGAGGATAAGCCTATCTCATGGGAGACTGCTGAGAATTATATGAAAAGGAAGCCTGTGGGGGGCATGGGACCTGATACATGGTTGGGCCGAGGAATCAGAAGATGTGGGTTGTGACCTTGGGACCAGAGGCATGTAATTCTCTGAGCTCCAGTTTCCTAATCAATTAAATGGAGATAAAAATAGTATTTTAGGAGCGCCTGGGTAGCTCAATCAGTTGAGTGTCCGACTCTTGGTTTTGGCTCAGGTCATTGTCTTGGGATCCTGAGATCGAGCCCCGAAGAGGGCTCCGTGCTCAGCAGGGAGTCTTCTCAAAGATGCTGTCTCTCCACCCCTCTCCCCACTCACTCTTGCTCCGTCTCTCTCTTTCAAATAAACAAATAGACGCTTTTTTAAAAAAATAGTATTTAGAGGGTTGTGAACGAGCTAATAGGTGCAGACATCTCAAGCATGGCATCTGATGTGCAATAACACTCAAATTTTCTGTTGTTACGAAAATACCAATTACTATGAGGAGCACGGTGACTGTCACTTCTCTTCCGCCTGAGCAGGAATGCCTTCTTATATCTCGATGTCAAAGTGATGGATGGATTGGGCCACCCCAGGCCATGAATTTGTGCGTTTCCCACCTCACTTATTTCTCAGTGTGGTTAAGGACACCACACTCCCCCCGCAGGTGTCCAAGTTAGAAACCTCGGGGGTCACCTCCGTGCAGCAGCTATTCTAAGGGTTCCCTCCTTCGGGGAGCTTCCAGGATCCCAAACAAGATGGAAGAACCCGACAGGGCCTGGTACACAGCAGGTCTTTCATGGACGCTGAGGGTTTGGCTTCACTGCCATGGCCTCTGCTCTCCTAACCGTGCTCTCTCACACACACACACCCACAACTCCGCACCACCCAGCGACTCCGCCAGCCTCTGCCCCCAGCCTCTGGCTCTCCATCCACCCTGCGAATGACAGCCTTTCTCCGCACCAACCCCCCCACCCCCACCCCCGCCTCTCTCTAAGTGTAGCCCGTGCGGTTTATGTCCCACTCATCATCCAGCTGGGTAAGGTACTGCTCTTTTCTTTTTCTCATTTTCTTTTTTCCTCTCTCCATCCCTGATACTTCTGTTTCCCTCCTTCCCACAGGCCTTCACTCTTGTATTTTGGATAACATGTTCTTGGACACACATGTGACCTTATAAAATACACGATGTTGCTGTGTGTGGTTGCTGTGTGTGAACCCACTGTTCCCCTGGCAGATCCCCTCCACTCCCTGCTGCCAGCCCTCCAGTGAGATGAGCGTCTCTGCTGATGGTCCTTTAGGACCCGAGCAAGGGTTTCTCTGAAGCAGAGGCCCAGGAGGGGAATCGCTGAGTTACGATGTCTATGACAGTGGACCCTGACAAGGTACTGCCAAGTTACCCCTGAGAACTACGAGTTCTTGGCTCCTAGAGACTCCGTCCAAACCGCTCCACGGAGAGACTCGACGGCACGCTAACACCACTTTGGTGCTGTAAGGTCGTCCCTAGAATGACCTCAGCCCCGGGGAAGTGTTTGCCTTCCGAGCAGCGGCAGCTCAATGTGGCCAGGAGAAATGGCTCTTTGTTCTTGCAGGTAGGCTCCCGAACACGTCCTCTTAGAGCAAGGATTTGAGAAAGCTTGCAGTGATAAATACTTTCTCTGCTCTTTGAAATGTCAGTCTACCACCCCAAACCGTTTCCTCTCCTCTGCTTCCCGGGCCCACCTTGAGCCGTCACCTCATTGCCGCCTGGAGCCCCGGCTCCTGTCCCAGACACAGGAGAATTTGCTTCTCCTCTAGATACGCACTGATGAACAAATCTAGGACGGCCTCATCACATAGACTGAGCCTTTTTTAATACCTGCTGGCATACCTTTCCTTTTTGTACATCCTTTAAGTATCTCCCCGCCTTCAAATGTTGCCAGCCTTTTGTTTTGAGGAAGTGGAGTCCTGTTCTCCCTGGATTCTTTTTCCATCTTGCAACATAGTTACTGAGTAGAACCTGTCGCCACGCTTGAACTAGTGTCCCGCATTGTGTATCCTTGATCATTGTGCTAGCCATGTCCTCTGCCAGCCAGCGAGCAGAAGTTTCAGACTTTGGCACAAGTTGGTGTTATCCGGTTTCCTGATTTTTACCAACCTTCTGGATAAAAAGTTCTCTTGCTCTTGTTTTCATTTTCATGTATCTGTAACTGGTGGAATTGAGCAGAATTAGTAGACTTTCTTGTGTGAGTCATATATTCGTATACTTTGTCTGTTTTTCTCTTGGGTTCTCTTGTCTTTTACTGACTGACTGGTAGGATTTTCTTTTATATTTTAGGTAATAATCCCAGTTGGTTTTAGAAGTCTCAAATATTTTTTTTTCTCGGTCTATTACGTGTCAGCTAATTCTGGTAACAATATCCACCATTACCATTAATTCTGAAATAGTGAAATCCCTCCATTTTTTTGGCCTCTGGTTGTACTTTTTAGGTCTTGGGTTTTTTGTGTTTTGGGGTGGGTTTTGTTTTGTTTTTTGTTTTTTTTTTTTTGAGATTTTATTTATTTATTTGAGAGAGAGAGAGCACAAGCACGGAAAAGGGCTAAGGAAGAGGGAGAAGCAGGCTCCCCGCTAAGCAGGGAGCCTGACACAGGGCTCCATCCCAGGACCCTGGGATCTTGAGCTGAGCCAAAGGCAGATATTTAACCAACTCAGCCAACCAGGGTCTTGTTTTTTAAAAGTACTCTTCCCCACTTTAAAATCATAAATATATTCTCCTATATATATTTCTATGTATTTTTTTTTGTACGGTTGCCTTTCACGTTCATATCTTTAATGCATCTGAAGTTCACCTTTGTTGATGGGTATCGAAGATTCAACTTCATTTTCCTCCATGTAGTGGTCAGTTTCCCTGTACTGTCTACTAAGCAAGTTACCCTATCCTTATTGCTCTGTGGTGGCTTGTTTCCCATCCATCACACCCAGAAGCACAAATGCACATGTACCTATTTCTGGGCACTTTGTGGTCCTAGGTCTATGTGCATGTTTTCTACTGTGGTGTTTATCATGTGGCATCAAAATGTAGTGGGGTGAGTCCCTTCTCTTTGCTCTTTTCTCAAAAGTAACTAATTGTGGACCTCAATTTTATTCTTCTGTATAAATGTCTGAATATGCCTTTTCATGCCACCAAAGAAATTAGGGGAATGTATTGGAATTGCCTTACATTTTTAGATTAACTTTGGGAGCATTGGCATCTTTACATGTTAGGGAGTCTTGTCCATCACTACAACCTTTCTCTCTCTCCCTGCTTAGTCAAGTCTTATTCTATGTCCTTTAATAGTTTTTCATTTTTTTCTCCAAAAATCATTTTTAGCTTTTCATGAAGCTAATTATTAGGTACTTTGTAATTTTGTTGCTCTCACGAAAGGTATGTTATTTTCTATTACATTTTCTGGTTAAATATTGCTGATATAGGAGAACACTTCTGATTTTTGTAAGCAGATCTTGTTCCTGACATCCTTGCCAGGATTCTATTAATTCTGTAGGGTTTCCTATATAGATGATCAGATCACCTTAAAGAATGACGGTTTTGTCACTACTTTTCTTGTTTTTTCTTTCCTTTCCTTTTTTAAGTAGGCTTTACACACAACGTGGGGCTTGACCTCATGACTCTAAGATCAAGGGCCACGTGCTCTACCAACTGAGCCCACCAGGCACCTGTCACTTGCTTTCAAATCCTTTTACCTATTGCTTCTTAACACCTTGGCCAAGACCTCCAGCACTCTGCAGAGTAGTGACAGTTCCTCTTCTTAGAGGGAATGTGGGTCTACCTGCTCCTGTTAGGTTCTTCCTATCTCCAGGGATTAAGCCTGCCCTCATGTAGCCACAAGCTCTATTTCCTAGTGGTGCAGAACTAGTGATTCCGTTTTGTCTTGTAGTGGAGTTGGAATAAACCATAATCTGTCCATGGAAAAAGGGTGGAAAGAAAGGGCTCAAGATAAAAGCTCCCCCCACCCCGTAGCATCTTTCCCCTTCTCCCATAGACTATAGTCACACACACACACACATAACCTAGGACCCAATTATTTGCTGTCCTCTAGAAGCTCCTCAGAGTTACTACATTAGAGACTCAGATTCACCAGCTGTCCCTTTTCCGAGGCACTCCCAGCACTGGGTTGCATAAGATAGCCAATAGCCTAAAATGGGTTGCCATTTTATCGGGATCCAGAAGCCAGAGTGCCGTTGGTAGCATAGTGGTGAGCATAGCTGCCTTCCAGAAGCCAGGGTGACATTTCTAAAATAATTACCATCATGAGAATGCTTTAATCATAGGCCATTGAAGGCCCTCTTGTAAACTCTTTAATGAGAGCATTCAAGGACTTGACAAGTCACCTCCTTTTCCACTTACCACAACATACCTCACACTGAGACCATACTGGGTGATCTTTTTTGAAATGTGTGTCCATGACACCTTATCTGTTTACTTTACAATTCCCTCGGCATGGAATTCTCCCACCCTTTTTACATAATGAGAAAGCCTAATCATTCATCAAGTCTCAGAACAAAAGTCGTCAGTCTTATGATGTCCTCCCAAGTTTATCTTATTGGCATAAATCACTCCTTCCCTCATGCTTCCCCGAGCACTTATCTGTCATATTTGTCTTACAATTTGTTCTTAGTTATCTCCGCTGTCCCATTACATAGAGACCTTGAGGAGGGCAAGGACTGTGTCTTATTCCTATCTCCGCAGCAATTCTTTGCACCTAGTAAATGCTCAGTTAATGCTTATTCATCAAATTAAAGGATGGAGATCCAAATTATAGGAAAAATAAGTCATTAGTAAAGATGAAGTAATGCTCTTGCCTAATCTTTGTTCCAGCAAGATTGAATGTGCATTTGCAGAGATGTTGTTAATCTGCAGTAACACTCAGCAATATGCGGATAGGAACAAGAACGGACATGGACAACACCTTGTCATTCTCATTATTATGGGATAAACCCTTTGGGTGCTGTAGTAACAGGTGCTCAGCCTATGCGGTGCGAAGCAACTGTTTAGAACAAATTGCACTGGGGCACCAGGGTGGCTCAGTTGGTTAAGCATGCGACTCTTGATTTCAGCTCAAGTCATGATCTCAGAGTCATGGGATCGAGCCCTGAGTTGGGCTCCATGCTGAGCGTGGAACTTGCTGAAAATTCTCTCTCCCTCTCCCTCTGCCCCTTCCCCCACTCATGCACGTTCTCTCAAAAACAACAACAACAACAAAAACACAAAAAAACAAATTGTACCTGTAAAGTCCAACATTCGGGGCAATTGTGGAATGTGGCATGTGGCTAGACATTCCTGGGTCTCTGCTCCTGAATGATACTCCTACTTACACCGTGCATTACACACAGCCCCTAAGTGTACCTATTTATAGGTGAAGATTGTAAAATAAATGGCATTTCTTTTGAAATATGGCCTTTGCTTTCGATAGAAATTTCCAGTAAGTGGGAGAGATTTGTCATGTTGTCGAGGAGACATGGCAAAGGTAAATGAAGAAACTGGAGTAAAATTAATAATGTTTGTATTGTTGCTTTTCTTTGAGTGATATGTAGCGCTTTTGTCTGTGTCTTTATTCTTTTTGCAAGTCTGGGCAATAGGCAGAGAAGGTATTATTATCTATCTACATATAAAAGCTGAGAAATACACATACCATTATTACATAAAAAATATTGTTATTATACAAAAGCTGAAGAAAGAAGGAATTAAAGTCATTTTCTTCTGTGGATTGTTGCAGCCGAGGCCCTCAGTTTGTTCCCACCTCCCTAGAGCCACATCCTCGGGTGGTACCTGTCACACTGACTCCAGGTGTGGCCATGTAACTTGCTTTGGCTAGAGAAAAGGGCAAATATGACCCAAGCAGAAATTCTGAAGTGCTTGCATATTGAAGTTTCCCCTCTCTTGTGGCCCTTGGGTGCCTGAGAACGCCACGATGAGATTGCCATGTGAGACCTGGGCTAGACGGTGAGAGGGCATGCGGAACTGAGACAAGCCATCCCAGCAGAACCCTCCTCAACAAACAAGCCTCTCAATCTCAGGGTAGGCGAGCAAGGTCACCCCACCCCAGAGGAGCCGCCTACCAACCTCAGAGATCCATCACATCAGCTGGATCAGAACTGTGCAAATGACTCACAGAATCATGAAAAGTAATCAATGGTGTTGTTTTAAGCCACTAAGTTTCAAGGTGGTTCGTGACCCAGGGAAGCCTAATGAATACATTCCCCAAGAAACCCTATTCAGGCTAAGATCTAGAAGTCTTGGTCCCCAGGCTCATGCTTAATTGTTGTTACTGCTTTTGTAGTCAAAGCTCAGATTGAGATATGCAAAACTGCTGTATCTTAGGTATGATCAAGCCTCTTCTTGAATTCCTCTAGGGCAAAGGCAATGACTTTATTTTTCCAGTTGGCTAAGTGCATTGCTTTATTCATAAAATATGCTCACTACAGAGAATTTCTTTTCTGAAAGGGAATTCTTTTGAGGATAGAAGGTGAAAGCTACATGTGGTGTGTATGACTCTCAAAACTTATATACGGCACAGATATTTCCAGGTACAGAGAAGGTTTTAGACTAACTATCCTAAGAAAACAGAAAGGAAGGAAAAAGCAAGGGCCATGGTTTTGTCCACATGGCACAAAACAGACTCTAGCAGAGCCACTGAGCCGAATAACTTTGGGGAGCACCATTCACATTGAGACCTATGTGAATGGTGCCCCCAGATTGTGCAGTAAACAACATACACAGCTGTACAGAAGGCCCCTGCCTGGCACATAGTAAATGTTTAGTGAATGAATGAGCAAGCAAGTGAGCATGTGTGGCATGCATACACATTATGTTTGTGGCATCTAGCAGAGTTTTAACTGGAAAGAAAAATCAAATTATAATGACTATCCCTATTTAGTGGGGTCCCAGAATGAAAAACCACTTTGCTTTTTGTATGAAAAAGTGGGAAAATAGCCAAATAAATTGTGTAGATCAGATACAGATTCATAGAAAAAACTTTAACCAAATGTTGCAGGTTAAAAAAAAATAATAAAAATTCATTCTGGTTAATGGTGACACCTAGTGGCGCATCAAAACTGTGGATTTTCCTTGGAGTAAACTCTTATTTTACACCTTAGAGTAGAGGAATATTTGGGATGGTAGACTCCTGTTCCATTAACAGATTAGGCAGTTGAGGCCCAAAGGCCTCCCATGGTCAGCACAGGTGGGATGCTCACTGTTCCAGAATCTAGCCCTGGAGAGGCCGTTCCAGCGCTGCTGTCACAGAGACCTCACAATAAAGCCCAGAGTGGTAGGAAGATCCCTCCCAGGGGTCCAGGCTCCCTCACTGTCTCTTAAGACAATTGTTCTCGACTTTTCCACTTGTGTCTTACTCTTTTCCCAGCTCCTTCCCTTGCTTCTTCTATTTGTCCGTTGCCAAAATAACCAACCCATGTGGCTATTTAAATTCCAACAAATTAAAACGAAATGAAATGAAAAATTTGGTCCCTTGCATTTCAGGTGCTCAATAGCTCTAGCGATCATGGTATTCAGACAAACCGTGGGCTTCTCCATTGTTGCAGAAAGCCCTACAGGAAAGCTCGGGCCTGGAGCTTGCTTACCTACCTCTCTCATCTGCCATCGCTTTCCATTCTTGAGGCTTCTTCTCCAAGCAAGGATTCTGCTCCTTCTCCTCCCTCCCTGCTCACTCCAGTTTATGTGGTAGCTTTCTGTTTTCTGTATAATATTGTGTAAACTCGTCAAGGTGACCTTGCCAAGTGAACACAAAAATATATAATCATATTGGATAGTTTATTCAGGACAGTCAGTGATTCACAGCATCTTGTTTTCCATGCATTGGAACACATCAAAATATTTTTAAACTCAACACATCAACACATCATTTAAAACAATTATAGCCCAGGCTTTTTTTTTTTTCTTTTCTGTTTTCTAAATCCACAGTTTCTGCCTTTCTACTTTGTCTTGAGCTAAAGAAGCTTTAAAATTAAACAGGACATCTTTATTTTTAAGCCTGAAAAAATATTTTTTGGTAATTTATTTTTAGGGGCATCTGGGTGGCTCAGTGGGTTAAAGCCTCTGCCTTCAGCTCAGGTCAGGATCTCAGGGTTCTGGGATCGAGTCCCGCATCAGGCTCTCTGCTCAGCGGGGAGCCTTCTTCCCCTTTTCTCTCTGCCTGCCTCTCTGCCTACTTGTGATCTCTCTCTCCCTGTCAAATAAATAAATAAAATCTTTTAAAAAAAGAATTTATTTTTAAGTAATCTCTATACCCAGTGTGGGGCTCGAACTCACAACCCTGAGATCAAGAGTCCCGTGCTCTACCAACTGAGCCAGCCAAGCACCCTGAAAAAAATACCTTTTTATGCATAGAACAGCTTTGAAATAATACACAGGAAACTTTTTGTTGAATACTCTTTTATAATATTTTAATTTTTACCAGATTTTTATGCGAGTTTGTATATATGTATCTGTGTATGTATTTATTTCCATGTATAACTTTTTAAATTAAATTGAATTCTAGATTACTCTTGAAAAAAATTTTTTAAAGATTTTATTTATTCATTTGACAGACAGAGATCACAAGCAGGCAGAGAGGCAGGCAGAGAGAGAGAGGGAAGCAGGCTCCTCGCTGAGCAGAGAGCCCGATTCGGGGCTCAATCCCAGGACCCTGAGATCATGACCTGAGCCGAAGGCAGAGGCTTTAACTCACTAAGCCAGGTGCCCCTTACTTTTGAAATTTAAAAATCATGTCTGAAAATAAATGTCACTGGCCTGAGAGGATCAAACCAGAGACTTTCCAGGAGAAATGAGCTCTTGGAGAGAAGGTGATTTCTGAATGAGCCTGCAATGTCTGGACGGTGATGCACCACTTTACAGAAATAAGGAAGGTGGGGAGGGATGTAACACTGCATTAACTTTAGATTTCTGTTTAATGGCAGATCGCCTAGAATCAGAAGGCCCTGACCGGTGGACCTCTTGACTGTTGATAGAAATTTACATTAGGAAGAGAGCCTTCCTTTTCCTTCCAGCCCCTAATTAGAGAGGAGGGACTGAGAGCCGGTCCCCTTGGCAACCCACCTCAAAAGGGACCTTGGAAAATGCTAACCGCTCAGATCCCCACCCCTCTCTCACTGAGGGCTTGATGAACAGAGTAAAAGCTACCATCTGTCTTTGTTTTCCTCTGCTCCCCTGGCTAGGTATGGCCACCTGTCCTCCTTACAACCACTGGATTTCGAGGAAGAAAAGGAGATGAAGCTTGAGATCTTCCCTGACTTCACATCTGGCTTCTGCCGGAAACTACTTCAAAACCTGGATTTATGTAGGATTTAGGTAAAGACTTGTATCTCTCTCTCTCTCTTTTTTTTTTTTTTTTAAAGATTTTATTTATTCATTTAGAGAGAGAGAGAGCACACGTGAGCAGGGAGAGGGGCAGAGGGAGAGGAAGAGAGAGAGTCTCCAGCAGACTCCATGTTGAGCACAGAGCCCCACGTGGGGCTGGAGTCCATGAGCCCCAGATCGTGACCTGAGCCGAAACCGAGAGTCAGGCCCTTAACCGACTGAGCCCCCTAGGCGCCTCAAGACTTGTATTTCTTTAAAAAAGGATTTGGGGAGCAGGACAGCCGGCATACCTATAAGATAAATAATAGCTCTTCTGGCAATGTGAGAAAAAGGGAAACTGAGGCAGAGCACAGTAAATGCGATGTGAGCTGGGATTTGCAGCCAGTACTTTTGACTTCCCGTAAGCCAACTCACATCAAAACCGTATAATCATATTCCCAGACCAAACTGTAACATCTCTGTGTGGACTCCTCTAAATAAAGAGCCGCCTGGCCTGTGCCACTCAGGGGGGCTGGTTTGTGGTTCTTTCTGACTGGACTTCTGTGGAGCCAGCCTGGCCTGGGGTGGAATCGTGGTCGTCCTGAAAGAACAGAGGTTTATGTGTTGGCTCCGTGGGACATGCAGGAGTCCCTTTCTAATGGTGCTCTGTGTAGGAAAGACAGCCTCCCATCCCTTCAGCGCAGGACCAGCATGGTCCTTATCCCAAGGCAGTCTGGTCATGGGAAATAGAAAACTCTAGATCATCAGTGCTACAAAAGCCTTTAAAACACTCCCAGTCCATCCTTCATTTTATGGAGCTGTAAACTGAGGCCCCAAAAGATGGGAAGGTCGAGTGACCTTCCTAAGATTATATAAGGGGAGCACAGCGCTGTAGCCTCCCACCAGGCCTCCCCAACCACTTAGTCTGCTTTGCCCGCACCATTCCAGTGTCCCTGAAGCCCTCCGTGCAAAGATGTCCTCTAGCCTCATGGAAAGATATTAACCCTTCATGGTGTCTGCTCCTTAATATGAAGATTGACACGCTGAGGATTACTTGGCATGTGTTTGCAGGTCAGATTTTACTTTATTTATTATTATTTTTTAAAAGATTTGAGCAAAAGAGAGAGAGAGAGCATGCACATGTGTCGGCAGGGACGGGGGAGGAGAGAGGGGCAGAGGGAGAGAGAGAGAGAAGCTCAAGCAGACTCCCTGCTGAGCACAGAGCCTGACATGGGAGCTTGTTCCCACCACCCTGAGATCATGACCTGAACCGAAATCAAGAGTCAGATATTCTACCAACTGAGCCACTCAAGCGCCCCCAGGTCAGATTTTAAACATACATCTGTGCTGTCTAATAATGTAGCAACTGGCCCCGTGTGGCTACTGGGCTCTTGAAATGGAGCTCTTGTAAGTTAACATGGGCTCTGACTCTAAAATGCACGTCAGGGTTTCAATAGCTGATATGAAAAAAACTGTTCAGTAATTTTTCATACTGATTACGTATTGAAATAATATTTTAGATACATTGGGTGTTATTTAATGTGCTATTATAATTTATGGACGTGTTTCTTTTTATTCTTTAAAATATGGCTGCTAGAAGATTTAAAATGACATACATGGTTCACATTACATTTCTGTTGCACAATATAGACCCTGCCTTCTGCTTTGCATTCATTTGATATTCAGGTAGAATCACTTGGTGTACACACACATTTAACATACTAACACTAGAGGAAGAGAGACAGAGGGAAAAAAGCAGGTGACTTTGTGTCACACTGGGGTCCCAGTTCCCATGCTTGACTCCCATTGGGTGAGCACCTGACACTTTTCCAAGAATAGAGCCCAGTGTTTTTCCACCTGCACCAACAGGGATAAAGCTCAAGAATCTGACACTGTTGTAGGTGCCTAAATTCCCTTTACATAAAATTGTAAAACTGCAAAGCAACATATCACATATAGACATGCATGGGAATGATAAATACCCATTAGGGACCATGTGAGTCCCTCTAGGAAGGGAGGAAGGAGAATGTGACTGGGGAGGGGCTTTCATTGTACCTACAGTAGTCTTTCTTTAGCCAGGTGGTGGTATGCATTGTTTGATATTTATTTTCTATCCTTTGTGTAGACCAGAAATATTTCAGAACAAAAATGCTTAAAGTGCATACTTTTCACAGACTAGTGAGATACTGGTAGAGGCAACATATATTTGTGGTGTGTATGTGTTTTATTTGCTTAATGTTGTTAGTGCAAATTCCTAGGCTATCCACTATTTATTCCCTAAGAAGCCCATTTCTTACATGGGGAACTTCCAAAGAAAGCAATTGTCTTTAAACTACTTTTCCTGTAGAGTACACGTATGCGGATTATGTACACACCCACAGTGACGTGGGGATGCCACTGTGTTTCACTTATCAATTGCTACAGAACAAACCAACCCAGAATTTAATGGCTTCAAACAAAATGATTTATTTCTCCTACTATTGTGAGCTGGTGGGTTCTACTGGTCTCACCTGGGCTTATGCAAGCAGCTGCTTTCTGCTGGAGCTCAGCTGAACTTGGAAGGTCCAAAATGGCCTCACTCATGTCTGGCAGTGCTGCTGGGCTGCCCTCCAGGTGGTCTCTCACCCTCCAGGAGGGCAGACTGGCTTCCTTTTATGGCATTCTGAGGGCATTCCGAGTGACAAGGCAGACGCTATAAGTCCTTTTGAGGTCTAGGCCCTGAACTCACAGCACGCCAGCTAATATTGGTCAAATCAAGTCACTGCCCCAGTTAAAAGACAGGAAAACAGATTCCACCTCTTGGTGGGAGGAGCTGCAAAAGATCTATGGCCGGATTTCATCACCACACACCTGTATTAAAATATTCATTTACTATTTTGAAATATACATGTTACGCAGCACACCTAGACAGCATAGGCTGAATTTCCACCATTTCCCTTTACTGGTTAAAAGAAAAAGCATCTGCCACAAAACTATCCAAGCACAAAAGTTTTAGTTCTATTTAAACCTAGATAATATTCTTTTTAAAAAAAAATAATGTTCTTTTTTTAGTGGAAAAATAAAAGGAGGGGGTGGCTAGGGAATGTCTTTTAGAGAGGATGATGAAATTCAGGCTTGCAAGTTGAGTCCCCAGTAGGAACAGCTGCTACCACTTAATATTTAACTGTGTAAGACCAGACAATGACGATGGGTGGGATTTCATACTAAGGATCTTACCAAGCACTGTCGATCTGCTACACTCGTTTTTAGTTAATGTGGAATTCTGTATTTTAGGAAGACAGCTTGATAGATTTTATTTATTTGTTTGACAGAGAGAGCGCAGCGGCAGCAGAGGGGGAAGCAGGCTCCCCGCTGAGCAGGGAGGCCCAAGTCCCAGCACCAAAGGCTCTTAACCAATCAAACCGCTCAGGCGCCCTAGGAAGACAATTTGAATGGCCCAAAATAAAGCCAAGAGGAATATAAATGAGCAAAGGGGAGGCAGCAGGTGGGAGGGGCTTGACCTCTCCCTGAGTGTAGAGGGGTGGGTATTCATGAGATGGGTTGTTACCATAAGAGAGGCTATCAGGTTTGCCCCATAGGCAAAATGTACGGAAAGAAAAGAGGGAAGGGGTCATAGCCAGAGGAGAATCTTAAATGTTGAAATGTTCAGTTTGTGAAAAAGCTTTATTTCCAAGAGAAAAGAAAATTTAACTTTGGAAGAAACTGTTTTGAAAAAACACTGGTTTTCCTTTCCAAACCGTCCCCTCAATATGGGAGACTGTATTCAGTTAAATTTAATTAAAATGTGTCCCGGAAATGATTTACACGCTCAGGCCTCAGGGAAAGTCACTGGCAGAAGGGAGTGGGCGATTTTCTTGGGGAGAAATGACCAGTGACCAGGGCGATTCGTAGAGTATGGAGTAAAACCAAGGGCCGGGGAGCCGGGCTGAAAAAACAGGAGAGAAAACCTGAGGCAGGTGAGAACCGGCTGAGTTAAAGGCTCCCGGAAAGCCAGATCGCTGTTTGTGCAAGAATCTGCTCGCTTCCTCCCCGCCGTGATTCTGCACCATGTGAACTGGCGTTCTAAAAATGAGAAAAAGGAGAAAGAGAAGCCAAAGAAGACCCCAAGACATCAGCAGCCAGGACCAACAGCCACCACGGGGCTGTTCAGAGTAGGCCGAGAGGCCTGCGGGATAGAGAAGTTGGTTAGAGCATGTTGGCAGCTGTGGGGTCCTGAGCCCCCGACCCCCGCAGCCATTTGACCTTGAGTGAGTCTTGTCTCTGAACTTCAGGGTTCTAGTCTGTAAAAACCGGAGCCTAAGGTGATGTGCCTAGTGTGCCAGGCACGCATTATAGCCTGGGTGCTTGAAACTTGTTCCACCGTAAATTCCCATTATTCTCTTGGGGGTGGGGGGGGTTGGGGAGGGCTCAGCTCTGCCATTTTGTCACACTTCCTGCCTCCTCGCCATTTAAGCTCCTTCTAGACAGGCCTTGACTCAGGCACAGCAGCTCAGGGGGACCCTGCAGGAGTGGTGAATAATTCTCTTCTGACCAGGATTCAGTGGCTGCAGAGGGGAAAACCTCCGCCTTCCTCAGTTTTTAAACATCTTATTGCCTTTTAAGAGGCAAAGGTTGGGGCTCCTGGGCGGCTCCCTCAGTTAAGGGTCCAACTCTTGATTTCCGCTCAGGTCACCTTCTCAGGGTCCAGGCTGGGGGTGGAGCTTGCTTGAAATTCTTGCTCTCCCTCTGCCCATCCCCCACCCTCTCCCTCTCTTTAAAAAAGAAAGAAAGAAAGAAAGAAAGAAAGGCAAAGGTAAGTACTTCCTGAGAGCCTAAGTAGATTTCCACCTGATGCCTGCGTTTCAGCATCTGCGTCACACCAGATGTAAAATGCCAACTTTTTTAATGTGGATTTTCCTTCCCACGGAACCTTTAAAAGTAATACAGATTATCTATTTCTCTGAGCGCCTTTTGCCAGAAGACCAGAAAATAAACAATATGTTGAGTTTTACTTTTAAGCATATTATCATCCTTGAATTAACTTAAAAAAAAAACTTAAAAAAAATACTTACTGAACATTTACTATGTGCAGGCAAATACAAGTGCTCAGGTGAGACAAAGAAGAGTAGAACACAGTTCTTGTCATTGGAGAGTTTCTGGTCCTGAGGGAGCTATATCTAGGACACAGTCACACTCAAGGACCATCTACCAAATAGGAACAAGGTAAGCCCGGGGTTCTGAGGGAAGGGTAGCGTCTTCTCTAGATTTTTATCAGATGAACAACACTGTCATAAAAAATAATGCCCTATTGGGGTGCCTGGGTGGCTCAGTGGGTTAAAGCCTCTGCCTTCGGCTCAGGTCATGATCCCAGGTCAGGCTCTCTGCTCAGCGGGGAGCCTACTTCCTCCTCTCTCTCTGCCTGCCTCTCCGCCTATTTGTGATCTGTCTGTCAAATAAATAAATAAAATCTTAAAAAAAAAATAATGCCCTATTAAGTAGTGGTTTTCCGGAATTCCTCTGTGTTCCCTTACACATCCTTAATTCAAACATTTTTGTGATTTTTTTTATCAATTCTTTTTTTTTTTTAAGATTTTATTTATTTATTTGACAGAGATCACAAGTAGGCAGAGAGGCAGGCAGAGAGAGAGAGGGGAGCAGGCTCCCCGCTGAGCAGAGAGCCCGACTCGGGACTCGATCCCAGGATCCTGAGATCATGACCCGAGCCGAAGGCAGCGGCTTAACCCACTGAGCCACCCAGGCACCCATTTTTGTGATTTTTATAATATATTCACAAAACAGTTTTGTGCTCTCCTAAGCATCAAGTTATATGCATTTCCTTTTGCTAAATAGTTTCCATCACAATTCCCATCTGTTGGTGAAAGTAATTTCCTTTACCGTCGTCCCCCACTGTAGGATAGTTGGGCTGTTTCCAGTTTTATTCAGAGTTAAAATTTATGATGTAAAGGGTATCTTTATGCATGTAGCTTTTTTTCTTCTTTGGTATCATTTTTCTTAAGCTTAGGTCTGCAAAGTAGGATTGATGGAGGTCAAGGAGCATGAACGTTTTTCTCTCTCTCTCTTGGAAATATACTGCTCTGTTGTCCCCCACCTTTCCCCCATAAAAGGTGGACCCATTTACAATGTCACCAGCAACCTGTTTCACCAATGTGTCAACCTTTGGGTGATTTTATTTGTTTTTTTGTTTTTTTTTTTTAATCTGCTGATTTCATAGCTATGCCTTGATGCCTCATTGTTATTATAATTCACATTTCTTGATAACTCTGTTTCATATCCTTGCTGGTTGTATCTCTTAGTGACTTCCTGCTCAGGTCTGGTGAGAGGGGTTCTGCGGGCAGAGAGCGGGTGAATGGGTCCGCTTGGGGAAAGCACACAGCTCAGGCGGGCACAGAGGTAGAAGGAAGGCACAGACCGTTCTGTGGGGGGTGTAAGGTAGACCAAAACAAGAACTGGTGGAGGTGAGGCTAGAAAGGAAAGTGAAGGCCAGCGTGTGCAAAAGTTCCCTTTGAATCCTGTGGGGTTTTTAAGTCTCATTTGTACAAAATACTTTATAGGAGCAAACAGTTGGGATATCTCTCCATGGGCCTGGCATCCAGAACAGCCAGTTCCATGGGCCCCTGTCACCTCTAGTCAAATAAAGTCTTGCCCTCTCCCTTTTTTTGCACCTGGGATCTGCTGGTTCCCTTGCTCAGGCCTTCCTGCCTCACCTCCTCCAGCTTCACCCTCCGGGAACCCTGGCCTCCTCCGGGGCAGTCCCACACTCCCTCTAGTGCAGGGCGTGGCTCACAGCTACTTCTGATGCGGGCTCTATCCACCTGACCCAGCCCAGCAGCCAGCATCAGTCCTGAGCATTGGGTCCCCAGTTCTGCAATCCTGCTGCGACCATCCTGGTCCCTTCGGGTACATGGTCTCTCTGTCCTGCAAGCGGGTTAAAAACCACCAGACTGGGAAAAAGGCATCTTCAGTGTCTTTCACCAGGAAAACTGGGCAGCCTGAAACAGAACTATGGAAAAGAGAGTGTCATCCTTTGAAAAAACACCTAGGCCTTTGTTCCTGAGTTTTGTGGAATTTTTTTTTTTAAGATTTTATTTACTTATTTGAGACCGAGAGAGAGAAAGAGCATGCGTGCAAGCAGGGGAAGAAGCAGAGGGACAGGGAGAAGCAGACTCCCTGCTCAGCAGGGAGCCCAGTGTGAGGCTCTATCCCAGGACCCAAGACCATGACCTGAGGGAAAGGCAGACACTTAACCAATTAAGCCACCCAAGTGCCGGGTGGAACCTTATGTGATAGTGTTTGCAAAATCCCAGATGTGAAATAAGGCTCCCTAGACAGTGGCCTGGGAGCACCTTCTGACCCAAGGTTTGCACTTCTGACTTTCTGTAAGCAGTCTTTTTGATAGAAAGCCCTTGGTTCCACGACTTCCAGCTGCATGCCTCTGGGAACCTTCTTCACCCCACTAAGCTTCAGTCTCCACATCTGTGAAATGGGACTAATAAAACCAATGCCAGATCTTGTGAGGATTATATGGACTAATGTGTATAGAGGCCTTAAAGCCTAGAGACACTCCCTAAATGGTAGTCACAGTAATTCGGGTTGATTTGGTCAGCTGCCTGCCTCTGAGCTTCTTCTGAGTGCACCAGCGTCAACACCCTTGATGATGTTGTCAAGCCTCTGGCCTCAAGTCCTCGGATATACCCCTCGCTCGGGGCCATTCCCTTCAACCAGATCTGTAGACCAGAGCTTCCTTTCAGTCACCCATGGTGGGTCAAATGTGGGTCTACAGATGCCCGCCCATGTTAGTAGTAACCGTTCTTCAGGGCAGGCAGAGAAGAGACAAAACCAAGCCCACGGGCACAAGTGCGACAACCCTCCCATTAGCTGGGCCTTGATGGGAGGGGCTGCCCCCAAGGGCCCGAGGTGGGGGTTTCCCTGAGGGCATCTGGGCTTCCACACCGGTTAGGTGTCTTGTGGCACATGGCACAGCTGAATCTCAGGGGTTACTGACGGGCTGCATAGCACAGGGTGCTCTGTTCAACCCACAAAGCCAATGTCATTCTCTCCTGGTGCTCTCCAAACAGGAGGGGCAATGCCGAGGGCTCTGTGCCCCAGATACTCTGTGTGGACAAGCACTGGTCTGTCTTGGAGGAGGGTGTGAAATCATGTCTGTGGCAAGGCCGTGAGAACAACAAGGAGCCACACGAGTGTAGGGATCCCAACTGTATGTTCTGGTGTGAGCCACGCCCCTAAGGCTTCACCGACCTCAGGAGACTCCCTGCAGGCCGCAGGCTGTGATATTTAAGCAGATTGCATGGTTTTTCAGCACTCCCTTTCTTTTCCGATGGGGCAGATTAAATCATATCCTCATCACTCTGGATAGATGCCCCCAGCTGGGGTCTGGCGGAAGCCGCGTTGATGAGATCATTCGGATTCCAAGCTTGTCCCCCCACTTACCTGGCGCACACACCTAAGGGAATTCTGGCAGCTCCGAAAAGTAGAAAAACAGTTGCTTTTGATCCTGGCCTACAGTTTGCTCTCCTATTGTGGGAGAGTAATTAGTAACGTGTCTTAACTTGATGTTCAAAAACATCTCAGTATCTGTTTTCTATTAACTATATCCCACCAGACAGCGTAAGACAAATGAAGGAAAAGGTAAAGCTTTGAACATTATCTTAGGGACCAGCTGGAGGAAAATTAAAAAAGAACAATCCCATTAGCATGTGTTCAGTGTTCCCCTCGACTAGATACTGTCTATATTCTCCCTTTATCCTGACGATAATGGCGGGACCTATTATTGCCATTTTGAAACAAATGAATCTCCGCTCTTGGAATAACCATATTTTATCTGTTTTTGACAATGAAAAATAAATGAAGCTTTCTGTCCACGTTTAGGAAAGCCATGGGGATACCTTTCTCCCTCTTCCAAAACACAAGTTCTGGTAGGTGTGTTGGTTGCGTGATTCTTTTTTTTTTTTTTTAAGATTTAAAAAAAATTTAATTTATTTGACAGAGATCACAAGTAGGCAGAGAGAGAGAGGAGGAAGCAGGCTCCCCGATGAGCAGAGAGCCCAATCCCAGGACCCTGGGATCATGACCTGAGTCGAAGGCAGAGGCAGGCTTTAACCCACTGAGCCACCCAAGCGCCCCAGTTGCGTGATTCTTGTATGTTCTTTGAATATTTCCGGCCCCCTTGGCTCCTCCTCACCCTGTGGGGAAGAGCTCAGGCGTAGAGAGGCCTGAGCAGATCGTCCTGTAAAGCAGATCTATAGGACAGGAACCCTGACTGCCTGATCCAAGGGTGATATTTAGTACTTCGTGCCAATGCCAGCCCAGCTGGGAGACAAGGGGAGAAGCATCGGCTGTCCTGGCCCCAGAGGACTAATAAGCATATCCCTGGACCCCCTGGAAGTTCCCAGAGTGGAACTGAGACGGACTGGATGCCCTCTCCTCCTAAAAAGTCTCCTCAAGCTGACCTCGACTCACTGCACCCAACTTACTCCCAGCGTGTTTCCAATAACGGAGTAACCTCCCCGAGGTAACAGGATCTAGGCCCAAAGCAGCTACGGCAAGAGACTTAACCCAGGAGGCCCCACCAAGCATGCAGAACCGACAAGACTAACTAACCAGAGAGAAGATCAGCTCAAAGACCAGACAGAAGAACAGACGAGAAAAATAGGGGCTTGGCCCCTGCTTCTATTCCTGAGGATAGTACCCGGGCAAAGGTGTTTACAGACCTGGGATTTAGTGGGTGAGGGAATTGTGCAGAAACAGGTCTCAAAACCTGCCACTTAAGTCACTTAACAACTCTGAGTCTCAGGTTCTTGACTATGAAAGAAAAATAGATCTCCGCACAGGGATATGTGACGTGCCCATAGAGATAATGTAAATGAAAACACTACAAAGTGCTTCACAGGTGTACCGGGGTGTTGCTGGGTAATTTAGAGATCTTATCAAGTCAGTTTTAATAAATAGTTTTAACGAGGTGTACTTCGTATACCATAAAATTCACCCGTTTGAAGTGTACAACTCGGTGATTTTTTTTTTTTTTTTTTTTTTTGGTAAAGTAACAGAGTTGTGCAACCTCGCCACAATCCAGTTCTAGAACATTTCCATCACCCTAAAGGGACCCCTGATGCCCTTTTACTGGACAGCCCCATTCACAACCCACCCCCCCGTAGCCTGAGACAACCATGGATCTGGTTTCTCTTGCTTTAGATTTATCCTTTTCTGGACATTTCCTATAAATGTAATGTAATGTAGTCTTTCACATTCACGTTACTTTTTACAACATTTTACATGTTGTCTTTTCCTTTTCTACTCTGCAATTCCCAACTCACCAGATGATTTAATTCTAAAAGTTTGTGTCTTGAATTGGCCTTTGAACCTCATTTATGCTTCCCAAAAGAAATAATGTTGTAAGTCATGATTAAGTTCCCAGGCCAACTCCCAATGCCTATTTAACCCCAGACAGAGCCGAACTAGAGTGTAAATACTTCTTCCAGCCTGAATTTTGGGTCCTGGAAGGAGGAGCCATGGGATACAGAAGGAACATAGGAAAGGGTTTCCTCCTGCTTTCCCCTGTACAGGATGCTCCTAGGAACATCTTTGCGATGGACAAAACTCCCTCCTGCACCTCTGTCTAGATCAGAGTGGGATTCGTGGAGTACCTGCATTAGAATTCGTTCATTCAACAGCAGGGTGTTTGTTTTTTTTTTTTTTTTAAAGATTTCATTTATTTGACAGAGAGAGACACAGCGAGAGAGGGAACACGAGCAGGGGGAGTGGGAGAGGGAGAAGCAGGCTTCCTGCCAAGCAGGGAGCCGATGTGGGGCTCGATCCCAGGACTCTGGGATCATGACCTGAGCCAAAGGCAGATGCTTAACGACTGAGCCACCCAGGTGACCCTAAACAGAAGCATTTTGAGAGGGGCTCCGAGCCAAGCATCTATTCTTGGCCCCTGTCCCATATTCGGAAATAGAATCTCTGGGCGTAAACCCCAGGAATCTATCATGTTTTACAAGCCCCCCAAGAGATGAGAATGCATAAGAAAGTCTGCATCTTCTGTGTGGGACTGGATGTCCCTGAATTTAGGAAGCCCTAAGCCATCCAGGCCTAGGCTAGCCACCAAGTATCAATGATCTGCCTCCCCTCCAACGAACAAAATCCCCTTCCCTCGTGTAGCTCTCATCTGCTACATAATAAAAGAGCATCCAGGACCGCCCGTGCATTTCTGTACTTTCTAAATTTTCTCGTATAATAGTTTAAAATTAGAAAGAGGGAAATCATAAATAACAACACAGGCAAAATTGCATTCTTTAAGTCCCTGTCCTTCCCTGCTCGGAGCCCTGTTATAATTGCACTGAATCGCTTGATTATTGTCTCTCTCCCTCTTGCTAGAGCACCAGCTTCTGGAGGGCGAGCTGCCTTTGCCAGCTATTTTCCTACTGCCGTGCACAGTGGCTGGAAAGTAGTGGTGCTCAGTAAGAATCTGCTGAGGATTGTGCAAGATAACAAATCTGGGGGTGCCCGGCTGGCTCAGCAGGCATCTACTTGAGATTCTCCCTCTCCCTCTGCCCCTCCCCCCACTCGCTCACATGCTTGCTCGCTCGCTCTCTCAAATAAATAAAGTAAAGATAACGAATCTGATGGAACAACTCAATACTTGGGGTTAATAGTCCCAGACACTTGAAAGTAATTAAATTTTTCAAAGACTGTCTCTAAGTGCCAGATGGATGCCTGATGATTCCCTGCAGTTTCTGACAGAAATTAAGGAAAAATAGAGTCCAGGCTTTTTGAAGAAAGATGATTTGGGGCCCAGAGGCCATCAGAGGCAGGCTCCTGCTTTTCCCTGCCCCTTTCCAGTGTGCGGTACTTCGTTACAGTGAACCTGAGAAATTAATATACCTCCTTGCCTCGCTACCATTTTTCCTTGGCTCTTGCTGTGCCCTGGGATTATGTCCCTCCATAAAGTGTTAGGACAGTTTTGCCTCAGGCTCTGTTGTCTAAGAGAGTTAAAAATATTATATGTATCTATTTCATATGTATTTACTATGTGTATATATAAACAAAGGTAATATGTAATATATATAAACATTTGTGTATATCAATAATATTTGTGAGTGTGTGTATGTATACATGAGGCAAACTTTGATCCACGAAAGATAGGAGATGATTACATATATATATGCATTATATGATTATAGGAGATGATTTTAGAAAGGTTGTGTTTATCAATGTGTAAATTATTTTTGAAAGAATACATAAGGGGCACCTGCGGCTCATTTGGTTAAGCATCTGCCTTCTGCTCAGATTATGATCTTAGGGTCCAGGGATCAAGCCCCATGTTGGGCTCCCTGCTTAGCAGAAAGTCTGTTTCTCCCTCCCCCCTGCTCACGCTCTCGCTGGCTCTCTTTTCTGTCTCTCAAATGAATACATTTTAAAAATCTTTTAAAAAAAGGAAAGAAAGAACACATAAGAAACTGACAAAAATCATTGCCTCTACAGAGGAGGGGTGGCTGAGGACAAGGATGAGAGAGAGAATTTTCTGTTTTTCTTTTTGTACCCTTTGCATGTCAAACTGTGGATTTGTTGGGGTTTTTAAGGAACATTTAAAATATTTCAAAGGCAGTGAGCCTAGGAAGGCCAGAGGCCCTCAGGAGGTCCCAGGGAGTGCAGAGTAACTCATGCAGAATGGCCTTGATGACCAGATAACAGATGAGAGACGTGATGTCCCAGAAGCCAGTGCATGTTGTACCAAAGCCTAGTCAAAACAGATCACATTTCAGGGAGTAAACAAGGGCCGGTGTCTCCCTCCACTCTGGTGATGACACAGAAGCCCCCAGGTTGAAGGAGGATGGACACTGTAGGGAAAAGAAGAAAGAGGAGAAAATACTGACTTCACCGAGCTTCAGACTAAAATGAACCAGAAAATCCTCAAGTGTCTGAATTTGCTTGGAATTGACTGTTATCTTGTTGTTCCTGTTGTTATTTCACTAGAAGGTAAGATGGGACCTCACGGTAGTGTTGAAAGTTATATTACAGAAAAATAAAATTAGATTTTCTGTTTTGGATATCCACAGTTGTAGCCTGGGAAATGTAACACCCACACATGTGTTAGCTGGTTTAGTCCTCTCAACCAGCCCTGGTAAGGTTGGTATCTCCCCCATTTTACAGATGGGAAAACCAAGACTTAGAGAAGTTAAATGACTTAATCAAGGTCATACAATATCCAAGGGTTAGAGCTGAGTGTTAGCATCAGACATAGGTGCTTCTAGACCCCAAGGCTGACGTTCTCTTCAGGACTCCACATTCCATTTTAAATGGGGTTTATTTTGGCATTTTTCCAAGAGAGGTTCATACATCTGCCAATTCAAAGTCCAGTTGGCTTTTAACTAAATGATGATTTGGGGTTGGGACTAGAAGAGACCAAAACAGGAGAGGAATAGGAAAAATGGAGGGACTGATGGGAAACCCCACTCCCACCCATCTCTGTTTCTCTTTCTCTTGTCTGACTGGTTCCTTCTCCCTTCAACACCGTTTGATCTAGGTGTGTCTCCCACTCGGCCCGAATTCCTGGTGACCCAGGGTTTTGGGGGCCAATTTTGAGAAGGCTTGAGTTGACAGACTAGGTCATGGATGTCTGTTAGTGCCAGAGTGTCCCCCGAGGGACAATGATAATCTGGGTGCATCTTGATGGTAGACAGTCGTAGACTGTTCTCTCAGTCTGACTATATAAAATTCAAAGGATTCTGCTTCCAACTGGTTCTGTGTGATTCAGGAGCAACAGTTTTTCCTGTGTCAAAACCTTATAGGTTATTCATATAAAAATAAAAAGGATGCCTAAAACTATAGAAACTGGAAATCTGACCTAACTGTGGTTAGTAATAGGAGAGTTTCATGCTTACCAAACACTTCCTTTCCCTTGGGCCCCAGAGTTACTGAATCCATCTTCTGTTGATCTGCTTATTCTAACAGTTATTGGGAAAGGAGTTTTAAAATCTCAAACGGTGGGGGCATCTGGGTGGCTCAGTCGGTTAAGCGTCTGCCTTCAGCTCAGGTCATGATCCCAGGGTCCTGCAATCGAGCCCTAAGTCAGACTCCTTGCTCAGCCAGGCGCCTGCTTCCCCCTCTCCTTCTGCCTGCCTCTCTGCCTACCTGTGATCTCTCTCGGTCAAATAAATAAATAAATAAATAACCTTAATAAATAAATAAATATAAAAACACAAATAGGTTAAAAGTCAAAGGATAGAAAAATATACCGGGCTAACACTAGTCAAAAGAAAACTGGAGTGGTTATATGAATATCAGACAAAGTAGATTTCAGACAAAGAATATTACCGCAGATAAAGAGAGTAACGAAATAATAAAAGGATCAGTTCAATTCAATAATCTTAACCATTTGCATGCCTTAAAATAGACCTTCAAAATAGATGTAGCAAACCTGATAGAATGGCAAGGAGTTATAGACAAAGCCACAGTTACTGTTTGAGATTTTTTTAAAAATATTTTTAAAAATTTATTTGACAGAGAGAGACACAGTGAGAGAGGGGACACAAGCTGGGCCACTGAGGTGCCCCAGCATTATTATATTTGCTTTGAACAGTCAATTATCTTCTAAGGAGATTTAGCTAAAAAGAAAAAAGTCTTTAAATTGCTATTGTAGTTGTTATTTCTTACGCTCTTTCTTCTTTTGTGAGGATCTGTGTTTCCCTCTGGTATCATTTCCCTTCCTTATAAGACTTCCAATAACATTTCTTGTAGCATAAGTCTGTTGGTGATGATTTTTTTCAGATTTTATGTGTCTGAAAAAGTATCTTACCTATCTTTCTTTTTTCCTCTTATAATTTTTTTTAAGATTTTATTTTTTTAGCAAAGTTTTGGGTCCACAGAAAAATTGAGAAGGAAGGATAGAGATTTCCCATATACTTCCTGCACCCACACAGGCATAACCTGAGTGGTACATTTGTCACAACTGTACCTATACTGACACATCACAATTCCCAAGGCCCACAGTTTACCTTAGGGTACATTCTTTGTATTGTACTTTCTATGGCTTTATTTGTTTTTAAAGATTTTATTTATTTATTTGACTGATCACAAGTAGGCAGAGAGGCAGGCAGAGAGGGGGTGGGGGAAGCAGGCTCCCTGCTGAGCAGAGAGCCCAATGTGGGGCTCGATCCCAGAACCCTGGGATCATGACCTGAGCCAAAGGCAGAGGCTTTAACCCACTGAACCACCCAGGCGCCCCTACTTTGTATGGTTTTAGACAATTGTGTAATGACATTTATTCACTGTTGAATTATGGAATATTTTTTCGGCCCTAAAAATCCTCTATGCTCTGCCTATTCATTCCTCCCACTCCAACTCCAGGCAGTCTTTTTGCTGTCTCCATAGTTTTGCCTTTTCCAGAATGTCATATGGTTGAAATCAAAGAGTATATAGCCTTTTCAGGTTGACTTCTTGCAGTTAGTAAAATATATGTCTTTTCATGGCTTGATCATTTCTTTTTGCCACAGAATAATATTCCATTGTCTGGATGTACCACCGTTTATTTATTCATCCATCTATTAAAGGACATGTTGGTTGCTTCCAAGCTCTGGCAATTACGAATAAAGCTGCTATAAACCAAGGAGTGCGATTCTAGATCATATGTTAAGAATATGTTTAGAAGAAATCTCAAAACTGTCTTCCAAAGTGGTTGTACCATTTCTCATTAACAGAAGTGAATGAGAGTTCCTGCTGTTCCATATCCTCACCAGCAGTTGTCAGTGTTGACAATGTACCAGATTTCAGCCATTCTAATAGGTATATAGTGATATCTCATTGTTTTAATTTGCACTTCCCTGATGACATATCATATGGAGTATCTTTTCATATCATTATTTACCATCTGTATATCTTGTTTGGTGAGGTGTCCATTAAATTTTTATTTGTGTTTATTTTTCAATTACATCTCTTTTTTTTCTTATTGTTGAGTTTTAAACAATCCCTTATCAGTTGTGTCTTTTGCAAATATTTCCTCCCAGTTTGTGGCTTGTCTTCTCATTCTCTTGATCATTGTCATTTTTTTAAAAGGAGTTTATTTATTTATTTGACACAGATCACAACTAGGCAAAGAGGCAGGCAGAGAAAGAGGGGGTAGCAGACTCCCTGCCAAGCAGAGAGCTTGATGGGGGGCTTGATCCCAGGACCCTAAGATCATAACCTGAGCTGAAGACAGAGGTTTAACCCACTGAGCCACCCAGGCACCCTCGTCTTCATTTTTTAAGGTATTTTCATTGAGTATAGAATTCTAGTTTAACAGGTTTTTTTTTCCTTTTTAATACTTTAAAGTATTAAAATGTCATGCTTTTGTGTCTTCTAGCTTGCTTTGTTTCTGACCAAAAAAATCTTCTGTCATCTTTATTTTTGTTTCTCTGTAGTATGTCTTTTTCCTCAACCATTTTTTATTCTCTCTTTATCACTGGCTTTAAGCAATTTGATTATGATGTGCCTTGGTATTGTTTTCTTCATGTTTTTGTGCTTAGGGTCTGTAAAGCTTTTTGGACTGTGCATTTATAGCTTTTACCAAATTTAAAATATTTTTAGCCATTATTTCCTCAAATATTATTTTTCATCCCCTGGGGTCCCATTCCAGGGAGTCCAGTTTCTAAATTACACATATGTTAGGTCACTTAAAATTATTCTACTTTTTATTGGTACTCTAACTTTTCTCTAGTCTTTTTTTCTAAGTTTCATTTTGGATTGTTTCTAATGCTAGGTCTCCAACTTCACTCTTCTTTTTTTCTGCAATGTAGAACCCATTAATCCTAGCCACTGCATTTTTCATCTGGGACATCATAGTTTTCATCTCTAAAAGTTCAGGTAGGCCTATTTTATATCTTCCATGCCTCTGCTTTTCATGATCATTCTTTCTTTTAGCTTCTCAAAATAGAGAATATAGTCCTAATAACTGAAAAAATATAGTGTACATGAATCCTATTATCTGTATTCTTTGTAGGTCAGTTTTAACTCACTGATTTTTCTTTTCATTCTGAATTGCATTTTCCTGCTTTTACGCTTGCCTAGTTCTTTTGTTTGGATGTCAAACATTGTGAATTTCACTTTGTTGGATGTGAATATTTTTATATTTATATAAATATTCTGAAGTTTTGTTCTGGAACGCAGCTAAGTTACTTGGCAATAGTTTGATCATTTCAGGTCTTATTTTGAATTTTGTTAGGCCAGATCAGAGCTGCATTTAATTTAGAGTTAAATTTATCCCCCAAGGCAAGACCCTCCTTAGTACTCTAGTTAATGCCTCTTGATTTGTAATGTTTTCCACTCTGGCTGGTGGGAACAGGAATTACTTTTGACCCTATGTGAGCTCTGAGTGCTGTTCCCTTAAATTAGGGTGGCTTAAAATTAGGGTGACTCTTTCTCTTATCTCAGCAAGATTCTTCACACACGTGGGTTAACCAGTACTCAAATGTGTCCTCAAGGGGCACCCTTTGCAGATCTTCAGCATTCTCTCTCTGTGTATTTCTCTCCCCTCTGCTACTCAGCCCTGTGAGCTCTAGCTGCTTTGGCTTCCCTGGACCCCATCTCTATTTACTCAACTCAAAGAGTCCCCTGGTCTCTGCCTAGCTTCCCTCTACACACCACATCCTGAAAACTTTCTCCAGGCAGTGAGCTAGGTGATTGGAGTGTTCACCTCATTAATTCTTCATCTCATTTGCTATCTTTGTTTAAAATATTTTGTCTCATTTTTGAGTAATTTTGCATGGAATGATAAATTCCATCCTTGTTACTCCATCTTGAAAAGAAATGGAAGTCTTTTAACTAACATTAAATGTCCCTCTGTGCTTATGGGGACAAAGAAAGGACTTTGCCATGTGGCTGGTCCATGACTGTGAATTCTTAAAGCAGCCCAGCTGGCCTACCCCCTTGAGGACTCAAGTACGAATCCACCTAACCTGGGCACTCTTCAGAGGCAAATGTTACGCCACCCTTAAACTGACAGCCAAACGTTGTGTCTGGAATGGCAAAGAAAGAGGTTAAAAATCTGTTAACAAGACAGACCCGCAGTCCTGCTGACCGCTCGGTCTGTATCTTTCCCTGTGACAAAGTGAGAAGTAACCTGGCGTTGACACTACCCCTAAACTCCACCAATGGTGAATCACTAGGCCCCTAGTAGCATAATGTCCCGTCTAGTAACCTAGTGGTTTAGCCCACAGGCCATTCCCCTCAGGTCATCTTTTTTCACCCTGTTTTGTGAGCAATCATCACAAAGAATGATGGCTACTTTACTTTGATTTTCTGATGGCCTCCTAATCAGACTCTTTCTCTGGAGTCTGCTACTGTAGGGGATCCATGGAGCAGCAGAAGTACATCTGAAAGCTGAGAAATGCAGAATTTCAGGTCTCCACCCAGACCTGCTAAATCAGAATCTGCAAGTTAACAAGATCCCCAGGAGGTTTATATGTGTATTAACTTTTGAGAAACTCTACTCTAGAGGAAGGATTCTGAGAGTGTGTCTGTAATAAAGTCCATCCGGCACAAAACCTCTTCAGTGTGCGGCTGTGTCTCCAGTGTATCCATACCTTCAATCTTGACCTCACTGCAGGGCCTTAGTCCAACCCCTAGTATAGTCAAAGACATGCATTCCTTATGAACCAAGAACTCTGCTTCTAGGTATTTACCATAATGGGGCACCTGGATGGCTCAGTAGGTTGAGCATCTGACTCTTGATTCTGGCTCAGGTTGTGATCTCAGGGTCGTGAGATCGAGCCCTACATTGGGCTCTGCACTGGGTGTGGAGCCTGCTTAAGGTTCTCTCTCCCTCTTCTTTGGCCCCTCTCCTCTCCCCAAACAAACAAACAACTCCCACAACATGTACACAAGGAGACTTGTACAAGAAAGTCCATTGCAATATAGTTTTCAGTAACAAAGAATTGGAAACAACTTGGGTGTCCCATAACAGGAGCATGAATAAATACAGCACCATACATTCATTGTCTTAGTTTGAGGTCTCCCCCAAACAGAGCTCGAGACAAGGATACAAGTACAAGTAGTTTATATGGGAGGTGATCAGATGTGTGACATATGAAGAAGCCAACATGGTGTGTTCTTATGGTAGATAAGGACATGGTGCCCAAAGCCCCTTCTAGGGAAGGCCTCACGGCCCAGCTGCAAGGGTTGGGGTGAGCAGAGGGTCTGCCTCAGCTTCCAAGAGCAGCCTCACCAGAGGCCATGACCTCTCAGGGCAGCTCATAACCGGGAACTGAGAGAGGCAGACATTTTGGATCACCACGGGACATTCTGAAGGCGCCCTATTCGTTCCTCAGCTCCTTGTGGGTTGACTGAGGCTTTGTCAGGTCTGCATAGCAGTTCTGCTTATCCCTCTGCCCAATCCTGGCTTCTCTGCCTCCCTTTTGCAGGTATTCATACCTCATAAATGCCTTGTGCCCAAGCTCTGATTCAGTATCTGCTTCTGGAGAAGCCAAACTGAGATGACTATCAAGCCAGTAACTACTGTGGGCAAGTAAATGGAGCTTCATGTCTGGGGACCTCTGGGAGATGGAGAAGGGCGTGCGCCTCAGAGCTACTTGGCCTGAGGAGAAGGAGAGCTGGGGAGCATAGCCACCAGCTCCCCTCGAGGACGAGGCCTGCTCTGGGAGCTGTTAAATCCCAGCCCTCTCCTTGCCCCCCCTGGCATTAGAGCCGGTTCCAGCAGCCAGAGAAAGCCCCCCAGCAGCAATGTGGGGTGTGGGCCAGTGGAGCCAGGCCCGCATGCTGGATCTGGGAAGGCGAGATTCCTGGTCGGTACAGGGACTGCTAAAATTCAAACAAAGGAAGAGTAAACAGCAGCAAAAATGAACAAAATACTGGTATCAACGTGAATAACTCTCACAAAACAATATTGAATGAAACAGGCAGGTTGCAGAAGAAGAAATAAAATCTAGTGTAATTTATGGAAAAGTTTAAAACATGCCAAACAAGAACAACTATTTTGGGGAGTTAGGTATTCATAGTAAAAGTAGAAAATATGATGAACAGCAAATTCAGGCGAGTCATGACCACTGACAGGGAGGGAGGAGTGGGATTAAAGGGTCCACACAGGAGGCCTTAAAATAAAACTGTATTTTTAAGTGTTTTCCTTTTTTTTTTTTTTTTGAGATTTTATTTATTTGACAGACAGAGGTCACAAGTAGGCAGAGAGGCAGGCAGAGAGACAGGGGGAGGCAGGCTCCCTGCCAAGCAGAGAACCCAATGTGGGGCTCGATCCCAGGACCCTGAGATCATTACCTGAGCTGAAGGCAGAGCTTTAATCCATTGAGCCACCCAGGTGCCCCAAGTGTTTTCCTTTTTTATGCCAGGTTGTAGATATACATACGACCATGATATTATAGTCTAAATTTTTTGTATGTCTGGAATTTTTTAAATTAAAAAGTAATAACCAAAGTAAAATTTTACTGGAAGAATCCAAATGATCTTAAGTATTAAGGATCTTTTTTAACTTTAAAAATGCGTCTATGAGAAGGGCACAAGAAGATGTAATAGTAACTGTCATTGGAAAGTAGAAATATTTCCAACTGCATACATTCTCTGTTTGAACTTTTTAAAATATGAGCAGAAACCGCTTTAAAAAAAAAGCACCTGTGCTTCCACCAATCTAACACCACTATTTTCTTTTTTTTTCCTCCTCTTTTCTTTCTTTTCTTTTTCTTTTTTTAGGGAGTGTGAGTACGAGGGAGGGGCAGAGGGACAGTGAGAGAGAATTTTTTTTTTAAAGATTTTATTTACTTATTTGACAGAGATCACAAGTAGGCAGAAAGGCAGGCAGTGAGAGGAGGAAGCAGGCTCCCCGCTGAGCAGAGAGCCTAATGCGGGGCTCGATCCCGGGACCCTGAGATCATGACCTGAGCTGAAGGCAGAGGCCTTAACCCACTGAGCCACCCAGGTGCCCCAGTGAGAGAGAATCTTAAGCAGACTCCATGCCTATTGTAGAGCCCATTGCAGGGCTCGATCCCATAACCCTGAGATCAAGACCTGAACCGAAACCAAGAGTCGGACACTCAACTGACTGCACCACCCAGGTGCCCCCTTTTTCCTTTTTCTTTTCTAATTGAAATATAGTTGACACACAATGTTATATTAGTTCCAGGTGTACAGTGTCGTAATTCAACAATTCTGTATGTCATGCTGTACTCATCACAAGAGAGCTACCACAGGTCACCATGTAACACTACTACAATACCGTTGACTAAATTCCCTACATCGCACCCTTCACTCCCATTGGGACTTGCTCATTTCATGACTGGAGCCTGTATCTCCCACTCCCCTTCACCCATTTTGCCCTTCCCCTGACCCCCTTCTCTCTGGCAACCATGGTTTGTTCTCTGTATTTATAGGTCTGTTTCCACTTTCTTCATTTGTTAATTTTTTTTTTTTTAGATTCCACGTGTCATATGGTATTTGTCTTTCTCTATCTGACTCATTTCACTTAGCGTAATACTGTCTAAGTCCATCCACGTTGTCCCAAATGGCAAGAACTCATTCTTTTTTTAATGGTTCAGTAATATTTCATTATGCGTGTGTGTGTGTATGTGTGTGTGTGGGTGTGTGTGCGTGCGCGCGTGCCACATCTTCCTTATCCATTCATCAATTAATGGACACTTGGGCTGCTTCCACATCTTGGCTATTGTAAATAATGCTGCCATAAACATAGGTGCATATATCTTTTTAAATTAGTGTTTTCATCATCTTTGGGTAAATACGCAGTAATGGAATTACTGGATCATAGGGTAGCTCTATTTTTAATTATTTAAGGAACCTCCATACTGTTTTCCACAGTGGCCGTACCAGTTTCCATTCCCGCCAACGGTGCACAAGGGTTCCTTTTTCTCCACATCCTCGCCAGCACTTATTACTTCTTGTCTTTTTTGATCCTAGCCCTTCTGACAGGTGTGAGGTGGTATCTCATTGTGGTTTTGATTTGCATTTCCCTGATGATGAGTGATGAGTGGAGTATCTTTTCATCTATCTGTTGGCCATCTGGATGTCTTCTTTGGAGAAATGTCTATTCAGGTGCCCTGGCCATTTTTAATCAGATTATTTGTGTTTTTTTAGTGTCAGGTTGTATAAATTCCTTATACATTTTGGCTAGTAAACCTTTATTGACTATATTCCCTGCACATATCTTCTCCCATTCCATAGATTGCCTTTTTCATTTCATTAATGGTTTCATTCTCATGAAGATTTACCACCACTCGATTCATTTCATTAATCCCTTCCCAGACTTGCCCACACACATGCATAGAGCTGAGCTGTAATCGTATTGCATATGTGCTTTATACTCTACTTTTCTCACTTAATCATATGTGACGTGTCCATAAATGTTTCCCCATTTCTTTTTTTTTTTAAGATTTTATTTATTTATTTGACATAGAGATATCACAAGTAGACAGAGAGGCAGGCGGGGGTGGGGGGGAAGCAGGCTCCCTGCTGAGCAGAGAGCCCGATGCGGGGCTCGATCCCAGGACCCTGAGATCATGACCTGAGCCGAAGGCAGCGGCTTAACCCACTGAGCCACCCAGGTGCCCCGGTTTCCCCATTTCTATATATGATTCTATATATGATTCTAAAGAATCATCCATTTTAATGGCTGCATGACGTTTGGTTGTGTCATTTAGTTGTGTTGGTGCCTTCAACCAGTTCTTTAGTTTGGAGGTTTATGTTGCTTCTAAATTTTAGATATTGAAATAACTTTATGATAAATATACTCATGGAGGTTTTTGTTTATGTTAAATATAACCTTAGCAGGATCCCAGAGGTACAATTACTAAGTCAGGGGGTGTGACTGTCTGTGTGGAATTTTGCCACGAAACACATAAAGCTTTCCCTTTGACAATGGCTATTTACTTAAAGCCCTGGACCCTCCCAAATGCCTAGGAATCTTCATTTTAGAAATCATCTATTTTGGGTTTGTTTTTGTTTTACTTGGTGGTAGGGAGGCTAAAGGAGACAGCTGGGAGGAGATGGGCAAACCCCGTTTGCCCAAAGAAATGTCTCTTTTCTGAGGGCCATGAAGAATTTAGGAGTAAGGCAGACCTGATTTTTTTGCCCTAACGGCTACAGCTGGGTTGTGTGGACTTAGGAAAGCAGCCCTTTACTCCAACACTCAGTTTCTTCACCTCTGAAATAGAGATCTCAACTATGTCTATCTCATGGGTCTGTTCTGAGGATGAAGTGAGAAAATGCACCGAAACCCTGGATGCAGAACTTGGCCCATAGTAAGGGCTCCACAGACACAGGCTGAAACTAAGGTCAGCAAAGAAGCTCCCCCACAGCCCCAGAGCCGAGCCCCACTGAGGGAAAGCTTGCAGAAGCTGGACCCAGAAATCTGCCCTGTGACAAAGTAGCTGCCTAGATGAAAGGCCAATATTTCTCAGTGGCTCTGGCACTGGTAAAAATGAAATGATTGAAGGAAAGGCAAGGAACAAAACTTCTGGGAACTTGGGAGCTTGTATTACCCGTCGTACCCCAGACATGAGAGGAAACGTGTTCACTGAACAACTATTATGTCCCAGGTGTTTCAGGGGCACTTCCTCCCCCCAGTCCTCCCTGCTGTGTGAGGAAAACTTGGAGTCATCTAGGCAACCCGTGTTTGCACCCTCACCCTGACCCCCACTAGCTGGGGAACTGCACAACAGTGTCCATAATGTTTCCTCATGGGTAAAATGTGCTGATTATCATGGTGGGAGGAAGCCATTTCTGTAGAATGCCTGGCACAGAGTGGGCACCCATTGGCAGCTGTTATTGAAACTGGCCCCAGCGCTGAGACGGGACCAGCCTCTTGTCTCCAAAGCCCATATTCTCTCCACCACCATTCTTTCTCTCTATGCAAATACCACTGTCTGTGCGATACAGAGCCCTGGAGGAAAACTTTTCTGTTGATTCAAGTGAAGGACTTTTCTGGGCATTTTGTTCAGAGCATTCTATAATCGTGAGATTCATCTTTCTACGCACTTCTGAAAGTTTTCCTTCTTATTCAAGAGCTCAAAAAGGATGGAGACGCCAAAATACAGAAAGATTTACCCCAGATCAGAACAGCCCCTGGGGAGGGGGGACCTGGGTGGCTCAGTCGGTGAAATGACCGACTCTTGGTTTTGGCTCAGGTCGTAACCTCAGGGTCCTCGAACTGAGCCCCGCATCCAGCTCTGAGCTCAGCACCGAGTCAACGTGAGAGTCTCCCTTTGCCTCTGCCCCTCCCTGTGCGCGCACTCTCTCTCTCTCTAAAATAAATAAATATATCTTAAAAGAAGAAGAAGGAGAAGAAGAAGAAGGGAAGCCACCAGGAACAGGAACCCTGATACCCTCATGTAGAGCTGTCCCCACCTCTTGGATGACAGCTTTCCCTGGAATAACTGGACATTCACACAAGGGGAAGCAAGCTCAGAGAAAAACCAAGCTGCATTCTAAAGCCTTGGGGATATTCCCCACAACTCGCTGAACCTGTTTGGTTAACAGATAAGGAAACTGAGGCCCATTCAGTCACTCTGGTCATGATCGCTCCACACTTCTGTGTCTGAAACAAAATTACTAACCACCCTGTGTTTCTGGTAAACAGTGGTTGAGGTTTCCCATCAATACGAGCGATCATATATGAGAGTGTCTCTGGCTGTGCAGTTAAATTACCACCTTTCTGGAGTAATCTCTGCCCAAAATACGCCACGGCTGGAATGGCCCATTGCGCATGAAATGACCATGGCTCCGTGGGCATGCAGAGGTCTGGATCAGGAGAGAGATGCTCCCCGTGTCAAGATAGAAGGAAACCCCATGTATTGTGTCTTGCTCATTCCAGACTTGATACTGGGCCTGTCAAACAGTCCCTCTTGCTGCGGTCCTCACGTGGGGGACGGATCTCCCACCTTAGGTTATTTTCAGACTCCAGGAGCCAGGAGGGGCTACTTCAGAGAAAAAACAGCATTAAGAACTGACCCCGCCCACAGTGGGTATCGCACTTTACTGTTCTTAGCCTTGGTTTACTTATCTGGAAGATGGGTACAGTAATCTTTCCCACGTCCAGTCCTATGGCTGGCAATACAATCTGTGGACTGATGCTTCCCATATTGGAATCTCCATCCGCAGCCTGTCTCCAGAGCTCTAGATTCATGCACGCGACTGTCCCCTGGAGCTCTACTCTTGACATCCAACCATCAGCATGCCCCCATGGAGCTCCCCATTTCCTGCCCCTCCAAACCCACTCCTCCCCTCATCTGTCTCTTCCCTGTAACAGCATCAGTTTTCATTCTCCTGCTCAGGCCAGAGACCCAGAGGCCCTAACTCTTCTCCCCTCTCCATGCTTCATCCATCAGCCAGCTCTGCTGGCTTCCCCGACATGACACATCCAGAACCTGACTATTTCTCCCCACATACACTATTTCCACCTAGTCCTAGCATTTTCTGGCTGGGAACTAATGGATCCCCGTGTCAGAAGAGTGTTTTTAAATACATAAAATTGGGGCATCTGGGTGGCTCAGAGGAGTAAGCCTTTGCCTTCAGCTCAGATCATGACCTCAAGGTTCTGGGATCGAGCCCCGCATCAGGCTCTCTGCTCAGCGGGGATCCTGCTTCCCTCTCTCTCTCTGCCTGCCTCTCTGCCTACTTGTGATCTCTCTCTCTGTGTTAAGTAAATAAAAATCTTTAGAAAATAAATAAAGACATACATACCTAAAATGCCGGGGATTACAAAGAAGACCAATCATATTGAAATGTGGTTATCAAAATACTTTACATAAGCAGACTTATGAGGGCAGCTGGGAGGCTCAGTCAGTTGGGCGTCTGACTCTTGGTTTCAGCTCAGGTCATGGTCTCTGACTCAAGAGTTTGAGCCCCAAGTCAGGCTCCAAGCTCAGCGGGGAGTCAGCTTGAGATTCTCTTTCCTTCTGCTCCTCCCCCACTCATTCTCAGTCTCAAATCAATCAATCAGTCTTTTAAATAAATAAAGAACAGACTTACAGTATATTAATATATGTGCTTCACTGGTGCCACATTAAATGAAAAGATCTAATGGCAAGTCTAAGAACGATTATAATTACAGAGCGGTGGTGAGTATGATATTTCTAGATACTCGCAGGAACTGTATGTAAGGTATTGTAAAACCATGTGTAATTTCCGCTGGTGACAAAGTCATAGGCACTGCTCTTACTGTGATCTGTTGCCTACATCTATTGTTGAAGGGAATGCTAATATTTAGTTTGAGGTTCATAAAAATAAAGTCATATACATATACACACACACACACACACATATATATATATATGCTACCAAACACCCCCCCCCCCCCGATCTAAGCACATGAACTCCCTGAATTCTGGATGAGCACACCTGGAGTTTTGCAGGATCTTCCAGCCCAGCCTCCCTCAGTCCATTTTCCACACAGCAGTCCCAGTGAACGCTTTCCTATGTATGTGATATTATATCACTGCCCTGCTTCAGACCCTCCAAGGGTGTCCCATCACGGAACATAAAATCCTAAATCCTCACCGTGGCCAACAGGGCCCTAGGTGGTCCAGGCTCTGGATCCCACCACTCTCCCCTCACTCTTTCCACCCTGGCGGGCCCACAGGCCCTTCACCCAGGGATGTCCCTCTCTCCAGTAGCCACATGGCTCCCTCACTTCCTTGGAGCCTCTGCTCACATGGCCCCCTCCTCGAAGAGGTCTTCCATGGCCCCCTTCCTGGCGGCTCTGTCTCAAAGAAAACAACCCCTCCTCTCCGTTACCCTGTACCCTCACGCCCTACCTCGGTAGCTTATTTGCCTACCTGAAATGTGTTCTGTGTGTATCTGTTTCTCTCTTGTCTGCCTTCCCCACCAGAGTGTAAGGCCTTATTCCCACTCTTGGGGGAAAACAAAGCTGGCCCCATAGAGAGGACTCGAGACCGAATGGACGGAGAGATGTGAGGTCCAGACTGATCCGCCATGGATGTTCTGGCCAGGGAGAGTCAGTCAGGGTCGTTTCTGGAGAAACTGGAGTGTGAACAGGACCTGCCAGTTGGAGCTGCCCTCTGCTTCACAGCCTCACTTCACATGCTCCGGCCCCCGAGTCACACTCATGCTGCCGTCGGACGCCCCATCTCAGACCCCGCAGAGGAGAGCGGGGCACTAGGCAGAAGGAAGTCTCCTAGTAGCTGAGCCCACTGCCTCCCAGGACACCGCGGGGACTCTGCTGTTGCAAGCGCAATCCTGGGGCCCTCAGCTCGCCCCCAACACTGAGGTCCCCTGCCCACACTGCACTGTTCTCTCCATGGGGAATGCTGGGAGACAAACAGGGCTCCACTCACTGTGACCTCATCACAATCCTAAAGGCCTACCTCTTCACACCATCACGTTGGGGGCTAGGGTTTCGGCATATGAATTTCGAGGGGACACACGCATTCAGACTCTAGCAGGTACCTCTGTTCTTTAATGCCCAGTGCTCAGCCGATGCCCCTGTAGGTGACTGCCACGGGCCTCGCAGGCTTGCCTCCGGTTCTGTCCTGGATCCCGGCTTCTCCCTCTCCTGGCCTGGACTACCCGATCTCTCAATTTCAGGTCTGGGCAAAGCCCCAGCGACCTTCAACTCCCTCCAGCCATCATGCTGCCTGGGCCCCAGACCTGTGGAGCTGCCTAAAGAGCCTGCCCACCAGCCACGGAGGAAAGGGGCCGCCCTTCCCTCTGATGGCCCTCCACCTCTTGAAACAATCTAAAGCAATAATCTAGCTTAAGTCCCAGCCCGATTTACCCGGTTTGGTTCCCAATTATTGAAATTTCCTTCCCAGACCTCTGAGGAACCAGGGCTGGGTGGAGGGGTCTGTTGGGGCTGGCCCTGGGCCCTGTGGTGTGACACCATGGGGAAGCTGTACGTCAGGATCTGGGGTGAAGTTGGGGTCTTCCACTGGGGCCAGCTGGAGAGGCCGACACTAGGCCAGAGCAACAGGCCTGCCAGCTTGGATCTCCTTAACCTCTCCAGGCTAAGAGCACAGACAGAGGTGACACAGCCTGTGCCTCAGTATTTTAAAAATAAAAATCACACTAACACAACATGGAATGAATATGTTCTCCTCCTACCATGACAAGTATCTCTTCATAACAAGGTGGGATGTCAGGTTCAGATTTAGAAGGTTCACGTCCCCCAAACTTCCAAGTCCAAATAGGGCAGCAGAGGAAGGCCCCCAACTTGGAGGTCCCCCTGGCGAGTTTTCTTTCCATTGCCAGCTCTGTCTCACACCACAAGGGGACTTCGGTGAATGCACCTCGACACCTTAGCCCCCCACATGAACTTCATACAAACAGTTGCCCGACCTCCTCTCAGCCAAGGATAAGCAGTATCGTCTGAGAGAGAATCATGCAGGCCCTGAAAGTAGACTTTGAGGCACGGGGGCCAGGGCTGTGGTAGTTCCCGGTATCCTGAGGTAGGCCTAGTAGTGGGGGCACAGCCACTTGGCACTGTGAACCCCTCACCCTCTGGACGGTGATGCCAGAGAAGGGCCAGAGCAGGCTCCATAAAGTGTGAGGCCCAGCGCAAGTGCCCCCCTTCCCCAGGTCTTAGGGTGCTACCTCCCCAGACCCCACAGTGGAGCTGGCGGACATGGAAGGGTCCTGGGGAGTGCAGCCTAGAGCACTTGCCTGAGGCGGGAAAGGGGTATGAAAAATCTGTTTAGAGGGCACTAATGACAGAGATCTTAGAGCATCAGAGGCAAATCCAAACTCCTCTTTGGCTATTTCTAAAAATCTTCCCTTAAAGGAAGATTTTGTTCCCATTGAGGATCTTAAAAAAAATCCTCTGCAAATAGTTCCAGAACACTCTGTTGTAAAATTTCTAGTATGTTGGCAAAAAACAAGCTTTGTTGCTTGCATGCTTCGCCATTCATAAAATATTCTATCCATCCAATTCAAAAGTTGGAATAGAATACTAAAACTTTCAATAAGTACCACTAAGAACAGTGAACCCTGAATTGTTTTTAGCCTTGTTTTTTGATTATGACCAACTGAAGAGAGAACTACCAGGGGACGTGGGAATAAAAAGGCAGAGTCATATTTTTAAAATAAATGAAGTGAGCTGACGCTAGGGAGGAACAGAGATGTGGACAGAGACGATGAGAAGAAGCATCATAAAAGACCAACCTACACAGAAGAATGTTCTTCCAGTCGTGCCTTTTACGACACTCAATATTCTAAAACCATGTGGCATCTTTACAACCGCAGGCACCCGCAGCGATATCATCTCTAAGTACTTGCCATGTGAGTTGTATGAACTTGTGTGACAGACTTCAGGTTTGTCAACCCTTTCTAGAAGTGTCTGAGCATGAACCCCCTAGCCCAGTCACAGAGGTGGTTCGTCTTAAAAGCATCAAGCAAGCAGCAGGAATCAGGTATCTGAATCTCTTTTGTCCCTATAGCAACCAGTCTCCCATAATAACTAATTTTTAGATGGGACTGGTGCCTTTTAGCACGGGACAGCATATTGCCCCTAGTGGTCCTCCCTAGAGGACCCTAGAGCCGGGGCAGGTACCCCTCCTTGAGATACAGATAAACTGGAGAAAGGGGAAACTGCTTGCCTCGGCTCTGAGAGCAAGTGAGTTACTGGAGATTCGGGACAAGAACGAGGAAGCAGGCAGGTGTCCCGCCTCCGGGTGCTGCGTGCTCACCCTTTTGCTCACACTCACCCTCCCCTCCCCCACTGCCCTCACCCACTCAGTGGAGAAGAGCTTGGGGCATCCATGTTCCCGACAGCCAGGTGACTCGGGCGCGGATGCCTGACTGTGACAACAGGGAGGCATCATTCTGGGCTCTTCTGATGAAAGGTTGTAGATGTAACCAGCTGTATGTGGTAGGGGAGGACCCAAGAAGCAGCTCTAGGAGGACCTGTTTCCAAGAAGCCAAGAAAAAACAGGGTCTAATGGTGCCTTGAAATTAAACACATGACATCCAGGTGGTCCAAATATGGAAACAAAATAATAGCCGTGCTCAGGGAAATCACCATCCTCGCCACATCTGAGGACACTGGCCCAGATGAAAAGGGAAGGAGGGAGGGAAGGGGCAAACCAAGAAGGCCTAGCTGCTGCTTTGAGCCGGGTTTGCCCACTGAGGAGACACGCCAGGGCTACTGTTCTTAGCAGCAGCTAACTGTGACCACTGGGTGAGGCATGAGTTACTCAAGAGGTGGCCATCAGAGTCAGAGCTTAACAAATACGTGTGGCAGGAGAAAGTGGCTGGCTGGCTGGCTGGACTGGTGGATGGACGGAGGAACAGAATGAAGGAATTGGTGCTTTGCTCTCAATGTTTCCACAGGCACAGGATTCTGGTGAGGTTTGCTCCTCCGTATTTCTGGAGCTGTGTTTCAGGCTGGAATGTTAGATGCTGCCTCTAACCAAATTCTATAATTTTCATTTTTAAATTGAAGTGTGGACTTAAGAAGGGCAGCAGAACTCCAGTGAAGAAACTCTTCTCAGTCCTGTTGGCTGGAAGAAGTCGTCCAACCTCTCACCTCCTCATCCTCTCCCCTACCAGCAGCCTGGAAGGAGCCCACACTGTCCCCAAGTGTCATCTCTGGGGAAACGTCACCATCCCTCTGAGGTCATCTTTAGAGAACCTTTGTCACCTGGCAGGTCAGACCTGACTGGGCAACGCTGCGAAGATGCACACATTGGGGTGGGGAGGCCACCACTCCAAGGCCCCATCTAAACATTTGCTTGATTTTGTCGAGCCCGTGACAATGTTTCCAAAAACATTGACCTATGACTTGACTGTAGTGGGCTTTTGTGGTTTAGTGTTAAGAGTGTTTTTGTTCATGTGGCAGAGAACAGTAGAGCACTGGTCTTGGAGTTAGAAAACCTGAGACATTTCATCCATTGGAATTGGAGTTTCCTTATTTGTAAAATGGATATGATTCTCTGCCTCTCACTGGATGTGGTAGGAATTGAACACAAATTAGATGATGCATCTGTGTGTTCTCTACAAATGTAAACTGCCAGTTACACTATTTATTGAGTGCCTTCTGGATGCGAGGCTCTGTTCTGAGAACATTACATGAATCAACTCATTTAAGCATCATAACAACACTGGGAGGTAGGAACTGTTATTACCCTCGCTTCTAGATGAGGGAACCAAGACTCCAGCCCAAGGCCACTCAGCCAGGAAGTGGAAGCCTTCAGATACAAGCCAAATAGTCCAACTGCAGAGCCTAAGTATGCACACACACTTCTGAGTATGGCCACAGACTGCCACAGACTGCAACTTAGTAGAGCCTGTCAGCACTGGAGCACATGGCGGGGTGCCATGAGTTTGACCATGGACCAACGGCTGATTTCAAAACTTGTACAAGGTGCATCGTCATTGCTCATGTTTGTCTGAAGCTGTTGATAAAAATCATTTCTTCAGATGATGGTCAATGACACTGTCACAGAAAAGGAAACGGAGGCCGGGAAATGAAGAGTCTTAGACCACGGTCACGCAGCCAGAAGGCAGCATGGATGGCATTGGAACCAAGTTCCCAGAATTCACAAATTGCCCTCACACCTGGCCACCTCTTCTTGTCTGTACATTCTGCTTAGATCTTAACATAAGGCGGGATTTAAAAACATATTTTTCTCTCACCGCTGGAGGTTCTACACGAAGAAGAAGCAATAGTTGAATGATATGGATGTGGCAAGGCAAACAGACCATTCTGGAGCCCAGGTTACTGTCCCTGGAAGGAAGCCACAGACAGGACTCAACCGTGGGGCTGAGGCTGGGGAGTCATGCAATGATCAGAGGGCAGCACAGGACACCAGAGGTGACCTCGCCCTATTCCACAATCTTCCCTCAGGCCAGCCTGGGGTTGAGAAGAGGTCTGAAATGAATGTGTTTACCTCACCTGGTGGCACTTCCCATAAGGCAGTGAATGTGTCCCTGGTGCACAGAGCAGTGTGGTTCCTCAGTGGGATCTGGTCTCTGGCCCTTACCTTGGTGTGTCTGCAAGTTCCACACACTGTGCTTAAGAAGAGTAGAAATACACTTAGCTTTGAATGCATGGGTCCACCTTCCACCCATGCTATTGAAAATCAGAGTGGGCCAAAAACAGCAAGCTGGGATCTCAAACCCCAGTGGATTTCATTCTGGCCCCCAAACCCAAGGAGAATGATTTCCAAAAGCTCTTTCAGTTGCCTAAACATGGTGGCCACCTCAGACCATCAAAGATGGTGTTCAGAATAGCCTCAGACAAGAGCCCAGAGCATTCTGAGCAACTTGGGGACTCAACTGAGTCACAGCCTTGACTTGTTTTAGGTCAAGACGATTCATCTAAATAAGGCACAAGAGAAGCTGGTGTTTCAAGCTGGCGGGACAAGATGGAAATAGCTCCCCCGCCTCCCTGGAGCCCGCTGGTCCACCTCCAGCACCTGACACAGAAGTCACCAGGCCTGTGGCCAGAGATCTGTAATCCCAACTGTGGTGAGGAGAATAACCACCAAGGACGCTCCTCTGTTAGTTTTGGATGGACAAGTGAGAATGTGCCTCTGGCAGCGGGGCTCTGTCTTGGCCTGTAGACCTCAAATGTCTGCGGCGTGAAGGAGGACACGTGTGGGGCTCTCAGTACCAGCCTGGGAGGGCACCGGCTGACCAAACCGAATGGTGTGTCATGAGCCATGGGCTTGGAAGAGGTCTATGTCTGGCCGATGAGCAAAAGTAGCCTTTTCTGGAGCACACACCCACTAGAGATGTATGTTAGAGGCTCGTTGCTAAGGTCAGGTTGGGTAGAGAAACCATCCTGAGCAGAGGAACAAATCGGAAACAGAGAGTGGCTCTCCTCTCTGTGCCATTCACTGTCCGTGCCATTCACTGTCCTTCCGGACACTCAACCCGTACCCAGCCCAGGGTAGTGACTACTAGTTACCGAGTGGACTCCGTCTCTCCTCTTGTAGCTACTGGAGTCAGCGTGCTTTCTTGGAAATATCAGACATTTCAGCCCCAGTTCTGCTGAGAAACTTTAGCCCTTTAGTTTTCTTATCTGTAAAATGGGTACAAGGCTCTCCTGTCTTTGTCCCAAGTTTGCTGCAATGAATGTGGGAAATACTTGAAACCTGAAAGCACCTTATAAACATAAAGGATTATAACCATTGCCGTTGGGGATCTGGTCTCCTCAGAGCTGTTGGGTTGACTTTGAAAGCAGTCAGAACCTGAAAGTATGTCAAAGTTTTGAGTTGCCCTTTCAATTGTAAAGGATGGTATCTTTTTTTTTTTTTAAATTAAAGACTATTTATTTGTTTGTTTGAGATAGAGAGAACACAATGGGGGTGGCAAGGAGGGGGCAAAGGGAGAAGCAGACTCCCCACTGAGCAGGGAGCCCATCGCAGGGCTCAATTCCAGGACACAGGGATCATAACCTGAGCTGAAGGCAGACGCTTAACTGATTGAGCCACTCAGGTGCTCCTAAAGGATGGTATCTTGAAGGACTCTCACACCTTCTGCTTTCCATTATAGCCCTGAAATGTGGCCAGCCCTGTGATGATAGCATTGGACCAATGTCTGCCAGAGAGACACTAACTACCATTATAAGTGGCTAACTGTGAACTCAGTATCCACATCTGAGCGGTGAAGACCGAAGAAGTGGAAATTCTTCACCCTTCTTACGCACATTAAAATAGAACTGACTGATACAGTATCCTCTTTATTTTTTTTTTTAAGATTTGTTATTTTGGGGGCGCCTGGGTGGCTCAGTGGGTTAAAGCTTCTGCCTTCAGCTCAGGTCATGATCTCAGGGTCCTGGGATCGAGCCCCGCATCGGGCTCTCTGCTCAGCAGGGAGCTGCTTCCCTTCCTCTCTCTCTGCCTGCCTCTCTGCCTACTTGTGATCTCTGTCTGTCAAGTAAATAAATAAAATCTTTAAAAAAAGAAAAAGATTTGTTATTTTTAAGTGATCTCTACACCCAGCTTGGGGCTCAAACTCACAACTCCAAGATCAAGAGCTGCACACTCTCCTGTCTGAGGCATCCAGGTGCCCCTATAATATCCTCTTTAAAAATAAACTCTCTGGGTCTTTTGTATTAGAATGAAGGGTCTGGTAAGTTGGTAAATACAAACATCAGCTACTGTTCAGTGAGTGCCATTCCCAGGGACAGGCATTGGCCAGGCATTTAACCAACACAGTCTTCTTTACTTCTTTCTTCAATGCTATAAGGTCAGTATTTTTCCCGTTTTATAGATAAAGAAATCAAAGCCCTGGAGCGCCTGGGTGGCTCAGTTGGTTAAGCCTCCGACTCTTGATTTCGGCTCAGGTCATGATCTCGGGGTCCTAAGATCGAGCCCGCATCAGGCTCTAAGATCGAGCCCGCATCAGGCTCTGTGCCCAGCATGGAGTCTCCCTCTCCCTCTGCCCCTCCCCCCTCACTCATGCTCACACACTTGTGTTCTCTCTCTTGCTCTTTCTAAAAGAAAGAAAGAAGGAAAGAAAGAGAAGGATGGAAAGAGGGAAGGAAGGTAGGAAGGGAGGGGGAGAGGGAGGGAGGGAGGAAGGAAGGAAAGAAAGAAGGAAAGAAATCAAAACCCAGAGACATTAAGTAACTTTCCCAAGATCACCAGCAGACACTGGATTTCTCCAGCGACAAAGATGAAGAGGCAAAGAGACAAAAGCTCAGGACCAACCAGCGCAATGACAGCAAGACCCCTCTCTTTTGTTGCAGACCTCCTGGTGTGCAACAGACAGGAGCCCTCTATAAGCTGCCATCGGGGAGAGGGGACATCCGGCTGCTCCTGAACCAAATGAGATCAGTGAAATGAACGGAGGCGTGCCACACTGTTGGGGGTAAACTGGAATGGCAGGGTCGTTAAGGAGACTTCGGAGCAATCACGTGGGCACTGAGCTTTCCAAACCTTTTCAAAGTCAGCAGCCTGGAAGACCCGCCACTTACTGTGTCTCAGCCTCACACCTTGGGACCACCAGGGAGCGTTAATATACTGGTGCTGGGTCCGACCTCCCGAGACTGAGATTCGATTGAATTAGACAGGCAGGACTTGGGGATGGGGACTTAGCACATCTCCCCAGGCAGTTCAAGCCTGCAGAGTATTGAGAATCACTGCTTCGAGCTGAGCCTTTTGGGAGCTCTTCCTGTAGAAATGCCTTCAAAGTCCGTGGCACTTTCCTTTGAATCTTGTCGAGAGTAACCAGTCTTCTTCCTTTAAAGATAGACTGGATTTTTGAAAAGAGCTAATGTCATTCAGAACTGAACCTGTGGAGTAAGAGTGAGATACCATTCTTTGTCCCAAATAAGATGAGAAACCTCAGAAATGCATCTGGACTCCACATGTGGCTCCACAGGTGGTTTCAAAGTCGTGCACTGAGCACCTGCCACAGGCCAGCGGCCGTGCCGGGGCCAGAGCTGTCCAGACCACAGCTGGTCCTCCGGGCAAGCGGGAACCAGGACCCAGGCCTCGAATTCCCTTGTCACTGGGGCTTGCTCATTCCTGACCTCCATGTGAGAGGCTTTGCCTCATGCCCTGTCCCTCTCCTGCCACATGGCAGTTGTGGCCTCAAAATATTCCTGGCTTCTGAAGCAAAGAGGCTCCGTGACCAGCATCTCACCAGGCCACACTGGATCCCAAGCTGTTGCCTCGGGTTGAGGGTGAGTGACTTCCTGTCCCCTCCTCTGTGCCCACCCCTAGGTGCCACAGGCTCTGCTTGTCTTGCCTCATCTCTTGATGGAGTGTTCCCAGAAGAAGGTTCTAGAAAAGGAATCAAAGTGTCAGAGAGGAACAGAACTCTGGGACACACTGACAAGGGCAGAGCGAGCCCATGACTTAGCCTTTCTTAGGAACACTGCGTTCTGACCATTAATTTCATAGTGTACCCTCCGCAGTGTCCACACTGGCCCAGACATCAGTTTCCCCAGCTGTGAACAAAGGCGATTTCAGTCAGGAAGCTATGAGATCCTTTCCAGCTTTAAAATACTTGTGAACAGAAGATTCTATGGACCTGAATTTTTAAAATCAAAACTAGATTTTAAGATAAATTCATTACAACTCTGGCCTCTGCTGCCCAGGGAGACTAGAAAAGGATGGGCACAAAAGCAAAGTTGATACCTTGAGTGTGAAAGCCAGAGACAAGTCCTGAGGGCCCCTGGTGTGTTCTAGATGTGTCTACACAATGAGCATTGCAGACAAGGCTGGGAAGAGTCCCCTGTTGCCAGAGTGAGAGAAATGCCCTTCATTGCTGCCTCTTACACAACTATTGTTACATCTGTGTGGTGATGGTCATAGAGGTAAGAGGAGAACATTCTGGAAGGACAGCAGGACTTCTTCAAGCTCTGCCTGTTGGCTTGTTTTTATTGTGGAAAGGCAAGTCTTGTTTGTGAATCCTCGTATTTCTCTCTACCAGAGGAGCTGGTAGAGCTTAGTAACTGGAGCCTCATGGACGAGTGGAGCTCAGCATCGAGAGTGGAGTCCACCAGTGAGCCCTGGTTTCCCATCTTGGTCTTGCCACTTACTTGCTGTGTGCCTTTGGACAATTTATCTCACCTCTCTGGGCCTTGGTGTTATCATGGGAAAATAAGTAGAGCTATAACCACCCCGCAGGGGGTACGGCCCACAAGACACAATAATGCACGTGGAGCTCCTGACACGTAGATGGTCAATACACAGTAGCCAAAACAGCAGCACGACCTCCAGGCCCTCTGCCATCTCGCCAGTTTGAGAACCAGCTACAAGGCTTATTATCGCCAGACCTACCCGACAGGGCTCGTTGCAGTGGAAGCAGGCATTTACCCGCGGAAGGGAAAGATCTGAAGGAAGCAAAGACATCTGCTCAAGGGAGGAAGGATGGACCTTAGCAGCCAAGACTCCTGGTCTTGTTCTTGCTCTACCTGCCACTCCTTTGACAAAGCAAGGGGACACCGCCCTCTATCTTGGGGAGTGGATGTCCTAAATGATAGCAGCCCCAAAAACGTGCTAGCAAAAACGTCATATAAACCCAAAGCTTCATTGTAATTCCCCAGCCAAAATGATTCAAACGTGGGCCGGGGACCAGCCCCACATGAAAGGGTCTGGCTGGAGGGCACCCACGTGCTCTCCTGGAAACCTCTCCCTGACAGCACCACAGATGGTCACGATGACAAGTCTCTGTCTAACCCCAGGGTAAATGCATAATGTGCTTATTATACATTTAAGTAGGTTGTTGATGTTGAAGGCAGCTTCAACATTTCAGTATATACCTATCATTAAGGAGAGTTTTTAAAAATAAGATCCTTTGTACTTGGAGGGGGGCGGGGGGAGGGGGACGGAGGCCTGGACATTATGTCACTTAACGACTTCGACCTAAGTAGTCTCAGGAAACAGGCAGTCCCGATGCGCGGCTGTTTATGTTTGAGGGAATCTGAAAGGCTTGCCTGTACGGGGGTGCCCTCCTTACCACCTTGCCCCCTGGCCAAGCGTTGCCACCATGAGGGGTCATGGCCCCAAAAGGAGAGAGGAGAAGGGATGGCAGCAGTTAGGTTTATTAATTCACTTAACACTGGAATCACCTGGAGAGTTTAAAATAGTGATGTCGCCCCAACACTCAGCCGTCTCCTCCCCTCACCTTCCCACTCCAGCCCTGGTCAGCCAGCCCTTCCCACTCCAGTCCAACCCACTCTAGCGGGCCTATGGCTCGGCAGACACCTAGTAACAAGCTACGGGTAAGAATTGTGTTCTCATTTTATAGATGAAAAAATGGAGACCCAGAGAGGTTAAGTGATTTTCCCCAAGGGCACACAAATAATTAATGGCAGACCTGCAGAGTTCTCTGGCTTCAAAGGGATCCCCAGTTCAACAGGCTGACTCGATAACTGCGAGCATTAACTCATTAAGCTACTAATACATCAGAAGGCTTAATTTATAGTAATAATAGCCCTTACATTTTTTATGGACATGTTATGGTTCACAGAGCACTTCCACATCAATGTATTGCATGATTGTAAACATTATTCCTCCATTTTAAAGATGCAAAAACTGAGGCCCAGAGACATTGAGTTGCTCGTAGTTACACAGGTAGAGGAACCACAGTTTGTGTCCAGATCTTCTTATTCCTATTTCCAAAGCATGGAGCCCTTGGAAAAAGGGCAGGGGGAGGTGACTTTTTTGGCTCTAGGGAAGGTTGGAAAGTTTCCAAGCAGGACAAGCTTTCAGGTTCGCCAAAGGTAGGACCCCAAGGGACGTTAATGCCCGGGAGGCAGGAAAAGAGGCCAGGAGGCCACAAAGAAGGTTCCATCATTTCTGCAGATGGGTTTCATTCAGTTAGTCCAGCGCTAGGAACAAGTGTCGGTGAGCAAAACGCCACTATCACCTGGGAAAGACGAGAAGGGAAGGAGGAGGCCTTTTGTCTGGCTCCCTGTTCAACTTCCCCCACATGAGCTGCTGAGTCTTGTTTTATTTTTCTGATATACATTCTCTACCACGCCCAGCACCCAAATCTTGGTGCTAAAACCATTCTCCACTAAAAGGAACCAGGACTACTTGGAGAAATAGTTGATTCCAGGACTAGGACAGGGAACATCTTGTAGGGTCAGAAAATGAGGGAGTTTTTAATTTTTTAGTTCGTGGAAAATAACTCAATTAATTTTAAAAAGCTGATAGGGACATAAAAAAACACAACAACCAGAGTGAAAAGGTTACTACTAGACAAATCAGAGACAATTTGGGCATTGAAATAAATAATAACTGTAAAAGAGTAGAACGTATTACCTAGCCAATGAATCTAGCCCATATTGATATTTATAAATGCAAACATATGGGGTACCTGAGTGGCTCAGCGGGTTAAAGCCTCTGCCTTCGACTCAGGTCATGATCCCAGGGTCCTGGGATCGAGCCCCGCATTGGGAGCCTGCTTCCTCCTCTCTCTCTGCCTACTTGTGAGCTCTGTCTGTCAAATAAATAAATAAAATCTTTTAAAAATAAATAAATAGATACAAACATATATACAAATAGATAATTAAGGGACAGGAAACAGAAGAAAAGTTCTTTGTGTCAGATAATAAATGTAGAGAAAATGGTAGGTAAGAAAATCACCGTTTTTTAACTATTATACTAATAAATGATTTGTGTATTTAAAAAAAATTTAAGATTTTATTTATTTTTATTTTTTTTTAAGATTTTATTTATTTATTTGTCAGACAGAGATCACAAGTAGGCAGAGAAGCAGGCAGAGAGAGAAAGGAGGAAGCAGGCTCCCCGCCGAGCAGAGAACCCAATGCGGGGTTCGATCCCAGGACCCTGGGATCATGACCTGAGCCGAAGGCAGAGGCTTTAACCCACTGAGCCACCCAGGCGCCCTAAGATTTTATTTTTAAATAATCTCTACACCCGCGGCTCGAACTCACAACCTGGAAATCAAGAGTCGCATGCTCAAGAGGGAAAAAAAAGAGAAAAAAAAGTCACTCGCTCTATCGACTGAGCCAGGCAGGTACCCCAATGACTTGTGTATTTTTAATTACAAAGTGAAAGGAGTCCCTTTACAGTTGAGAGATCTAGAACCAACTGATCAGAGCGAACGTCACCAATGAGACAACTGACTTCATGTGTCTTCTGAGAATGCTGCGCTATTTCCACCAAAAACTCAGAAGCTGGGGCACCTGGGTGGCTCAGTTGGTTAAGCAACTGCCTTCGGCTCAGGTCATGATCCCGGAGTCCTGGGATCGAGTTCCACATCAGGCTCCCAGCTCCATGGGGAGTCTGCTTCTCCCTCTGACCTCTCTCAGACTCTCTCAATCTCTCTCTCTCTCTCTCAAATAAATAAATAAAATCTTTTAAAAAAAAATCCAAAAAACTCATAAGCTGCACCTCACCCTGACAGAACAGCCAAATTCAAATTAAGGGACATGTCACAAAACCAGTGCCCATAAACTTCCAAAGGGTCAATATATATATAATATATATAATATGTATCATGCACTAAAATGTTAAAATTGTGTTTATTTTGTATGATGGATTGTCTCCTGATGCTATAGTACTTACTTTAGATTGTCTGAATTTCCCCTCTTTGGGTGCCGGTATATGTGATATACTACTCTGAAAACATGTAAAATGCTAACAACTTTTCTGTAAGTTTGAGATTATATAAAAATCAAACATTACCCCAAAAAAGTCATTAGAAAGGCTGTGATAACTATCACCGACGTTTGTAAATGGGCTCACACGTGGCTCCCTTGAAATTATTTAGCAATTGGGCACCTTTTCAGAAGCGTAAATGTCAAAGAAAAGCGATGTTTTCTTAATGGAAATAATAGCCTGTTTCACTTTTTTAACAGCTTTATTGAGATATAATGCACATACCATATAATTCACTCATGTAAAGTATGTAGTTTAAGGCTTTTGATATATTATTAAATTTTTAATTATGGTAAAATATATATAATGTAACATGTGCCATTGTAACCATTTTTAAGTGTATAATTCAGTGACATTAATTATATTCACAATCCCTGACATCACACTATTTTTCTTACTAGAAAAAAAAGTTGATTTTTTAAATAAAGTGCTTCTAATTCTCTGCAGAAGAGGATGAAATCTTTGTGTTTTGGCACACATACAGTTTGTGAAATACTAAGAAGAAATTAGAAGGGAGGGGTACCTGGCTGAGCCTTCTGCTCAGGTCATGATCCCAGGGTCCTGGGATCGAGCTCCATATCAGGCTCCCTGCTCCCTGGGGAGTCTGCTTCTCCCTCTCCCTCTGCCCCTCCCCTTGCTTGTGCTCTCTCTCTCTCAAATAAATAAATAAATAAAATCTTTAAAAAACAATTGGAAGGGAGACCTGAAAGCAAATTTAAAGCCCTCAGATCTCCTGGTGACAAGCCCTATGCATTGTACTTAAAAAAAAATTATTGATAATTCCTACTTACTATGAAAATACATACTTTTGAAATGTTTCATCCTTCTAGGGAATATGTATTTTTTAAAAGGGAAAAATCCCTCTTCGGGCTATAAGCAAAGTCAGCTATGTGACTATGTGTGTCCACATGGTAATTTGCTGATATAAAATTGATTGATTTTTACTTCTGGCACAGGGTGGGGGCGAGCAATCAGCCACATTGCATACACCTTCAGAAGTAAAACAGAAATGTAGTCGCATTTTTACAAAAGTCCTCAATATCTTACCCAAAGAGAGAGCTGAACAGTGGGAATGTGAGTCATGGTGGCAGACCCCAAAGAGTGACCAGGAGTAGCAAGGGGGCATGAGGCATAGTGAAGACAGCCTTGAACCTGAGCTCACGTACTGGGACTCTTCTCTGGAGTTAACCAGCTGTGTGACCCAGGGCAAGTCCTTTCCCTTGTTACGTCTCAGTTTGTTTTTACCCAAAAGAGGGAGTATGTCAAGCAGAATGTTTTCAGCTGCAAAGAACAGAAAACCCAACTCAAAACAGCGGAGACAATAAAGAGCTGTATAATGAGAAGTGGAAGGGAGGAGGGTCCGGGTGGGCTTTATCGGCTCCGGGCTGTGGTCAAGCACCCAGTTTCCTTCCATCTTTCCGCCCTGACAGCCTCTGCTCAGAATAACTGTTCCTCAAACTGAGGCACAAAACACTCCAGCAACCAGGGAGCAGAACAGCAGCTCTACGAAGAACAAGGGGAACCCCGTTCTTCCAAGCCCCTCAACAGCCTTGCTTCCATCTGTGAGAACCACGCCAGGTGCCTAAACTTAGCAAAGTGAGTGCCCCTCCCCCCCACGCTCCCCACCTGTGCTGCTCCCTGATTGGGGGTGGGTAGGAGCGGGGTCTGCCTTCTCTGAGGCCCAGGAAGGAGGAGGATAGGAGTAAAGCCAAGGTCCAGGAGTCACACCGAGAAGGCGGACAGGGACCCCTGGAACAACTCGTGAGTACATAACCACTTACGTCTACTGCCTGGGGTTAAAAACAAGACCCAAAGTCTTGATGCGAAGATTCAACAAGATGTGTATAAGCTATTTGTAAATGTTCGAACGCTGGGGGCATGTTAATTATTAAAAATACAGAGTGTTCAGCACAAAGAAGGGAGTCATTTGAGCTTCTCCATGTTCATACGCTAAATAAGGTTAGCTGAAAACCAGAACTTTCTTTCCTTCTTCCTTCCTTCCTTCTTTCCTTTTCTTCCTCTCTCCTTCCTTCCCTGTCTCCCTCCTTTCTTTCTATCTTCCTCAAACAGTACCAGAACTAGGCTAAGTAGTGCAGATAGAGATATTAATGAGACAATGTCTCTTTCTAGCTGCTCCATCCACCAGAGAGCACTTACAACTGGGCTTCCAACCTAAGCGCCAAAAGGAGGGAAAGGAAAAGCAGGAGAGAGGAGAGCCCAACTCTGCCTGAGCCGTAATGAGTAGGTAGTGATGCTGCCAAGTAAAATAACCGTACACCGAATCTGATTTCGCGTTTTAAAGTACTTCAAATTTATTTCGAATTAAAATTTGAATGTAGCATGGAACATACTTAGGCTAAAATAATTGCTCCGTGATTATCTCAAATTCGCATTTAACTGGACACCCTGCATTTTTGTTGTTAGAAAATCTGGCAATGGTATGAGTAGGGGTTGTTCAAAGAACTGAACTGAAAGTTGCCGTGGCCAGTTCAGAAGGCTACAGGGGTGGGGGCTGGGGGGTAGTGGAGGGGTGGAATTGGGTTGTTGACTTGAATTAAATGGAAAGGAATGGAATTTCATTTGTTAGGGTGGAATAAAATACAGTGGAAGTCAGCTGAGTTAAGAGGAGGGCAGCAGACCCAGCTCCTGCTCTTAACGGACATTACGTACTTGGCTTACAACGGCCTCTATGCTAAGCACTGGGCATGCGTAATCGCCTCGCATCCACTCAGCAAGGACCAAGGTGAAGCAAGGGAGGTGCCTAGGCTGCTAAACTACAGGGACACTCATGCTGAGGGCCATGCAAATGTGTTCTCTGCCCAGCCTTGGGTCCCGTCAACAAACCACAGCCCCGTTTCACAGGTAAGAAAGCTGAGGCTTAGGAAGGCTTAGCGGTGTGTCTAGATTCACTAAACTCGTCAGTAGCAGAGTCAGGAGGCAAACCCAAAAGGTCTGTGCCCATAACCCTGTCCATGCGCTGCCTCTCTGAGTGGAAAGGTGAACCAGTCTCCCCTCCAGCTCACACTTCATACACATGATTCCATTAGTGTGGAATGGAATTCACATGACATTTTTCATCCAGGATGAGCAAAGCCCCTCTACATTGGCCAGAATGCAGAGAAGGAACCTGCCCTTGGGATGGGGGAGGAGGATCTACAAATCCTTGCAACTCTGGCTATTAGCAAGCCTAGAAAACTTTAAGAAATGCTAACCCAACCCCCTCACCATAGGTCACCCACCATGGATATTTGTAAGGCCCTCTCCCAGGTTGAAACCTTCAAGGTTAAAAATCACACAGACCCTTAGACTTCTGAACACCTAGATGATGAATTAACAGACATAAACTCCAACTCTGAAGACAGATTGTTTCTGCTTCACTAAAGGCCTGAGAACTTTTCATGGGCCACATGGGGGTAGGCCACAGTATCCTGCGTGAAAGGGAGGCTGGAGACATGCTGAAGGCTTTCCCGTGTCCTATAAACCTTTGGCTTTCCTGTGTCCTATAAACAATGAGGGCATATAAATAAGATGGGTGTTTAGACCTCAACCAGGCTGGTTTTAGTGTAGGCAAGACTGTGACATTTTTGGATCTTGAATTTGGGGGTGGGGTCAGGGAGAAGGGTAGAAGTATTACTAGCTTTGTGATCTTGAACCTCTGATGATACTCTTTTAGTAGAAATTCTCTATCTTGCTTCCTTATCCATGAAGCTGCCTCTAGCCATGACTAGAGGGAAGATCTGGAGTTGCATAGAATCCTGTGTCTTGTCATGAGAAGTGAGAGCGTACGGGACCCAGGTGCAGGGAGGAGAGATTTGCTACGGGCCCCGGCTCAGCCAGGAGCTGTCTGGGGGCCTTCACAGGTCTCTTAGCCTGCTTGAGCCTCAGTTTTTTCATCTACAAAATGAGGACAATGATTGCCCCTCTGCCTACTTCTTAGATTTGGTCTAAGCAGATTTGAAGGGGATACTAGTTGCAAGCTGTGCTTGGGAAATTTGGACACTTCTTGCAACTACTAATTTTTATGGTTCAAATTATAATTTTATACGTCAACTCTGGGCCCTCATGGAAGGCGATAACTATCTCTGAAAGGCTGAAAGGACTTTAAAAAAATCTTCAATGGTGGGGAGGTGAACCATGAGAGACTATGGACTCTGAAAAACAACCTGAGGGTTTTGAACAGGCAGGGGGTGGGAGGTTGGGGGAACCAGGTGGTGGGTATTAGGGAGGGCACGGATTGCATGGAGCACTGGGTGTGGTGCAAAAACAATGAATACTGTTACGCTGAAAAGAAATAAAAAATTTAAAAAAGTAAATATAAAAAAAAATCTTCAGTGGTATTTCAGACTCTATCTCTGTAAGTCTTTTAGTTCTAGAACACATACGAATTTATTTTTCTATGTACTTTACAGAGATACTCAAATTTTGCTACTTGAGGAAGGTTCCATAAATTATTCTGACTTATGATTCTCAGGGACTTAGCACCATGCTATGCAGGTGTTTTCAAGGACCCAAAACAATAGAATCACCTGGGAGATATTTAGAAATGCAGACCGTCAGGCTCTGCCCTAGACCTGTGACTCAGAATCTACATTTTGGCAAGATCCCCACGTGACTCAATGTAGCTTCTAGTGTGAGAAGCCTTGTTCTAGTCACTAGCTAACGAGTTTGAGAAAATCTGTGGGAAGAGGGGATTCCTCTGCCTGGGATGCTGGAGAAGCACTCACTCAGAAAACTTCCAGAACCTTGTGGTGGGAGAACTTCTTACACCTACAGGGAGGGCAAGCACCCCAGGGTGACACAACGTCTCCAGAGACAGGAGAAGAGGTGAGAAAATGAAAGCAGAAGGCAATCAGGATGAGTACCAGGCTCTGTACACGCAGCCATCTGCAACACAGACTTCCTTACCCCATTTCCCAGCTGAAGGAGCTGAAGTTGATAAAAAGTGAGCAACTCCGGGCGCCTGGGTGGCTCAGTTGTTAAGCCTCTGCCTTCAGCTCAGGTCATGATCCCAGGGTCCTGGGATCGAGCCCTGCACCAGGCTCCCTGCTCATCTACTCTCTGTGGCTATACCTATTCTGGACATTTCATATAAATGGAATCCTACAACCTGTAGGCTTTAGGGACTGGCTTCTTTCATGTAGCAGATGTTCTCAAGGTTCATCCCTACGTTAGCATGAAGTACTTCTTTCCTTTTTATTACCACATAACACGCCCTTGTATGGATATAGAACATTTTGTCAATCCGTCCACCAGTTGATGGACATGGAAGTTTCCATTTCCAGGCTATTTTGGATAATACTGCTGTGAACACTGGTGTGTGATTTAGTGGATCGAAGCTCTCCGTTCTCTTGGGGATATAACTAGGAGTGGCATGTTCTAGGTCTTAGGGTAACTCTATGTTTAACTTTTTCAGAAACTGTCCAACTGTTTCCACAGAATCTTTTCACTATTTTGATACTATATTGTATGTGAACAAGATCAGAGTTTAGGTAAAGCAGCTCAGGGAGCCACAAAACTGAACAGACAAGAAATAGAAATGATTCAGTGAACCTTAACCCAAACTACATCTGCAAAGTGGGCAAAAAAACGAATTTGACCAGAACCCAGGAAAGCCAGTCGTCTAAGGGCCTAGGACTGTTGATGACAAATCATGGGACTCTGGAGACCTGGGCCCAGTCCCCTCTTGCCACTAACCCACTCTGTGACCTTGGCTGAGAGCCTTTCTCCTTCTGGCCTCTGTTTTCTCATCCACACACTGAGAAGTTCTCTCTGAATGTGTTCTCACTCCCTGTGGTCCTGTGTCTGTCTGTGGCCTTCCCACATCTCTGTGGCTCACGCTCCAGGTAATTGGGAGTTTTTCTGATATAGACCTCCACCCCTGGTCTCCAGAAGCCTCAGCGGATTGCTGGAATTCCAGGTGCCCTGGAGGACCTTTCAGGAACAATGACAAGTCAGGAGGGTTTTCCCACTCGTGCGCTCAGCGGCAAGCAAAGTCTGCTACCGCAGAGACGGCACTCAGCACCGTGGACTGAACAATGTGGGCACCCAGTTCCTGCAGACTGCGGGAATGAGGATGAAATCCCCCCTGCACTGAAAGAGTAAAACCATAGCAACCACCTCGCCAAACTCCGCATGTTTAAGCTTTGTTTGTAAAAAATAATATTTATTACATGTTATCCATTATAAAAGTGCTCTGCACTCATTATAGAAAGTTAAAATACAGAAAACAATGATGAAAAGAAAAAGCAGGTGCACCTGGGTGGCTCAGTCGGTTGGGCATCCAACTCTTGATTTTGGCTCAAGTTGTGATCTCAGGGTCCTGAGCTGGAGTCCTGCATCAGGCTCTGTGCTCAGTGTGGAGTCGGCTTGGGATTCCCTCTGTCCCTTCCCACCTCACTTTCTCTCTAAGAAGAGGAAGGAAGGAAAGGAAGGAAAAAAAGGAAGGAAGAATCAAGCATAATACTACTACCCCCAAATAACCACAATTTACAATTTGATGTTTGTTCTTCTATTCTGAAGATCTTTATATTTTTAATTACTGACTTGGTATTATATTCTATAGTTTTCTATTTGTTTACACTTATTCCATGTCATTAACAAATGTCATTAACGAGTCATCAGGAACTTGATCTTAATGATTACCGACTATTCCATTATACAGATACACTATTGTTTATTTAACCATTCATTCATTATTAATTTATTGGGGGGGGGTTCCTAAAGCTTTGTCTCTGAAAATAAATGGCCTTCATCTTTGAGAATCCCAAGTGCTCTGGCAAGCAAAGCCTTTCATGATTTAACTTCCATCTGTCTTTACATCCTCAGCTGCTGTAAGTCTCCGATGCAGGCCAGATGTTTAGTCTATTTGCCCTGACAGAGCCGTCCTGGGTGCCCAAAGCGGGGTTAAACTGATCAGAAGCCATCTCTAACTGCTGTCCTGAGCAGCAACCCTCCCAGCTCAGGCCCCTCTCCCAGACCCTCCCCAGGAACCTCCCCCAGAACCAACACCCAAGACTTACCTGGCCAGTAATTGTCAGGCCTGGTCAGTGCCGCCCTTGACCAGTGTGAACTCTGGAGCTTCCCACCTTCCCCAGGGTGACCCCTCTGCCTACACTGCTTCCTCCCTACCTGGAAAGCAGTTCTCGTTCCTCTGTCTCTGGCTACATTTTACCAATCCTTCAAAAACCTGATTCAGGTCACCTTCCCCACAAACCTTTATCCAACTACCCCAGCTTCGTTCCATCTCTTGGTGCTACGAACTCCTCGAGTCTTCTAAGTGTTCTGTTGTAGTCACTTGTGTGGTCAGAATACACACTGGCGTGGCGTGTGCAATGACGCTTTGTTCTCCAAATTTTCGTGCACGCTCACTTTTCTCCCCAGCCAGGTCCTGGGGCCCTCTGAGACAGGCACATGTCTTAAACTCCTCCTCACTTTGGTGCAGACTGTGCTGTGTTTGATGATGCTGTCACCTCTTCCTAAACACACTGGATAATGACTTTCTCATCTCCCTCACTGTGATGTTGGGACCATTTGCGTTCTAACGAAGAAAATGTCCGCGGAAGAGTGGTGTGCCTCTTCGAGATCTCACGCCAGCCTTCAACCCTCTTTTCTCATTGCACAGGAGCCGGAGTGGCAGAGATGGTGGCCGAGATGGAGGTGGCCTGGGTCCCCGAAGCCCCGCACAGAGGACAGTGGCTCAGAAGGCCACTGAGCTTCGTTGGACAGTAAGGTGAGTGAGATTAAACCTTTAATGTGTTAAGCCATTTAGGTCGGGGGTTTGTTAGTGCCCCCAGCCTGTTTGGACCCGCCATACAAGCTGAGAAAGGTATTTATATTTTTAAAAGAGTATAAGCAAACAAAAATGCAAGAGGTGGATACGGTCTGCCAAGCCTAACATACTTGCTCTCTAGCCTTCTACAGAAGATTTTTGCTGAGCCCTGGAATAACCTATGCCTCTAACATAACCCCCCCCCACCACGGCATTCCGTGCCATACAAAACCCATGTGCACTGCATCCTTCCCAAACACACTATTTGCATAGTGCATGAAGTCATGTACTCTGTTCGTGCTTCGTTCCTCTCTGCACCCTTATCAGTATTGTGCAAATAAATGTTGAATGAATTAGGGAATTCAGACATACCTACAGCCCTGTGGGTCCGCTCAGGGCTAGCTGTCCTGGAAAGCAGAGGTCACGTAAACCTAAGAGTGAAAAGTGTACCAGATCCACTCTATATACCCCCTACAACTGCTTAGCCCTCCAGCCTTCCCGCTTTCAGACCTTGACCCCTTTCCCTGCTTCTTGGCCCAAATGGTCCTGGCAGAGTTCATGCTGTGGGTGAGCTCATAAAATCCCAGCAGCCCCCACCATCCCCTCTACTCTCAATGCCACGGGTTGCCTCAGCCTCCCCCAAGGACAAGGGCCAGAGTGCTGGACACTTCCATCCTGCCTACCGCAGCAAGAATCACAGCAGCTCAGACGCCCAGACCTGAGCTGACCTGACTCACCGAGGCCTTGGCTCCTCCAAAGGCTACCCAGAAGCCACCAGGGGGTGGCACCAGAAATGCAGGAGGCTGAACAGCCTGCAGGGCAAACTTCAGTTGGCAAGAGACAGAAAGTAGGAAGGTGCTGGAAGGGAAGGAGTTCTTGTCTCCTCCGGGGCTCCAGAGAAATCTCGCTTGACCCCATCCCAGCTACCCCGCAGCTCAGGAGCTCCGTCCAGTATCTGCCTTTTGGTCCTCCCTGCCTCTCTTCCCTCCTCCCCTCACTCTGGTGACCCTGGGTGAAGCCAGCCAGTAAAGCACCAGTGCAAAAGCTTGGCTGCAGGCTCTGTTTGCTGGGGAACTCAAGCTAAGACAAAGGGAAACAAATATTGTGGCTTCCTCTTATGTGCCAAGCACAATGAACCTTACCTATGTTACCTCATTTCATCCCTACACAAGCTGATATACAGCGACGGTCGCCTGTGTCTTAGGAAAAACCCGAGGTAAAAAGAAACAAGGCAGCTATTCACTGGTGGAGATGAAAGGGAACGATGAAATGGAACATTCGAACAGGTAAAGAGCTCCATGCCTCAACCTTACACGTGCTACTTTTGGGGGCTCCCTAAGTGTTGTGGTCCCTTGAGGAGCCCATAGTTCCCTCATCAGTCTCACACTGCAGAGGTTTGGGGCAGCGTCTGACCCAATGACAGGCTGTTGTGAGGGGTCCTCCAAAAGACAATACAGAATCAGAAGGGATTCCAGCAAAGGAGACTGAGCAAGAGGTGGGAGGACTGGTTGGAAACACTTGCGAGGAAGCGTTCATGTGGTTCCTCCAAAAATGAGAAGAGAGGCCTCAGCCCCAGTGGCTCAGGCCCAGGGGGAAGCTGGGCGAGGGCAGGAGGGTAACAGCGACGGGGAGTGCTGGCCCTGCAGCTGGGAGAGAAGAGTAGCCTGGGGCACAGTAGAGCAGGGCCAGATTGCACTGCCTGAGCTGGGCAGCTGTGGGGAGCTCCAGAGCTGGTGTGGAGGCGCCTCCTAGGGGCCTGAGGCCACTGGAGAATGCAGGACGCGGGGGCCTTTGAGAGCCGGGCCTGCAGCCCACCAGCCCTCTCCGTGCACGTGCACGGAGTCTTTCTCTTGGCATCTGTTAGAACTCAAAGCCCTCTGCGCTGAGAGGAGACCTGCTAGAATAGAAGTCACCTCAGGCTTATGGAAAGATTCGGGAGCTCGGGAGACAGAACAGTCCTAAGAAAGATATTTGGAGTTTTTTTTTTAACTCACAGAAGGAAATGTGGGAGATTATCTTTTTGACCTCAGGTGGAAAATAATTTCTTATTTATTTATTTGAGAGCGAGAGAATGGGGAGAAGGGCAGAGGGAAAGAATCTCAAGCAGACTCTCCGCTGAGCACGGAGCCCAACTCTCCGCTGAGCACAGAGCCCAACACGGGGCTCCATCTTACAACCCGTGAGATCATGACCTGAACTGAAACTGAGAGTCAGATGCTTAACTGAGTCACCCAGGTGCCCCCCTCAAAATAACTTTTTTTTTTTAAGATTTTATTTATTTGACAGAGATCACAAGTAGGCAGAGAGGCAGGCAGAGAGAGAGGAGGAAGCAGGCTCCCCGCTGAGCAGAGAGCCCGATGCGGGGCTCAATCCCAGGACCCTGAGATCATGACCTGAACTGAAGACAGAGGCTTTAACCCATGAGCCACCCAGGTGGCCCCAAAAATAACTTCTTAAACAAGACACCAAAAGGGATGGGGCGCCTGGGTGGCTCAGTGGGTTAAAGCCTCTGCTTTCGGCTCAGGTCATGATCCCAGGGTTCTGGGATCGAGCCCTGCATCGCGCTCTCTGCTCAGCAGGGAGCCTGCTTCCTCCTCTCTCTCTGCCTGCCTCTCTGCCTACTTGTGATCTCTGTCTGTCAAATGAATTTAAAAAAAAAATCTTTAAAATGGCAAATAATATTTAAAAAAAAAAAAAGACACCAAAAGGGAAAGGAAAAGATGGAGGCTTACAGCACTAAAATAAGAGCTTCTATTCATTAAAAAAAAAAAAAAAAAATCACACACGGAGGACGCAAGCCAGAGACTGGGAGATCACTACAACACATACGACTGGCAAAGAATGAGTATCCAGAATCTCTAAAGGACTGCTACAAATCAACAGGAATAGAAAACTTAATTTCTTAAATGGGCAAAAGACATGAACAGGCATTTCAGAGATAAAGACAAAAGGACCGCACGCATATGAAGAGATGCTCAACCCCTTTAGTAAGTACGAAATGCAACTCAGACCAGAAGGAGCAAATACTGGATGGTGCCCCTGAGCTGGCTGTAGCTGGTTACCGGGTCACATGGGATTTCTGTGGAGAGACGGCACCTTACCTGCCGACACCTTCCTACTTCTTATCTCTCGCTAATCAAAATTTGTCCTGTCCATAGTTACCAGGTTGGTGGAAACTGAAAAGACAATCAAGCAGGGGCAGAGATGTAGAATGAGAATTCTCATACATTGTTGGTGGGAGTGTTAAGTGGTGTAACCAGTTGGAACAGTGTGGCCTTATCTTGTAAAATTAAAAATATACATGCTCTATGAAACAGCACTCGCCCTTCTAGATATTCACAAGCTCTTACACGTATGCAACAGGAGACCTCTACAAGTATTGTTTATTAGATTCCCGAACTGGAAACAACCCAAATGTCCATTTGCTGTAGGATAGGGTAAGTAAACACTAGTACATTCCCACCATGGAATACTATACAGCAGTGAAAATGAATGAACGGCAGCTGTCTCTATCAACACAGGGACATCATGGATGCAAAAAGCAAGTTCTAGAAAAATCCTTATAATACAATCAATCTCCTTTATAAAAATTCGGAGACAGGAAAAACTAATCTATTTCTTAGGGATAAGACGCATGTGATGTAGCTATTTTTCAAAAGCACAAGAAAGATTGACACAAAGTGAGGATAGCAGCAGGAAAGGGAAGCATCTGGGAAGGACGATTAAGGACTTCTCAGGGGATACTGGGGATATTTTTGTTATAGATCAGTATGTGTTTTGTTGTATGAATGAACTTTTCACCAAAACCCCTTTCTTAAGAACAAGAGCTGGGCAGTCAGACGAGTCTCAGAGGGTATCTTCTATGTGGCTGATCCATCTGGATGGGCTGAGGATACAACATCAGAGCTGGGTTGGGGGATGCGAACACGAACAGGGGCTTACCCCGTGCCAGGGTCTAATATGCACATTCTCAATGGGCATCAAATGCTGCCTTGTCAATAAAACCGGCCAAGAACAAATGGAGGGGCTGAAATTCTGCGTGATCATAAATTAGAACTTAATGTACCCAACAGTCCGTGTGGGACACTTGTATAGTGTTTCACAATTTACAAAACCCTTTCATGTGAGTTACCTCAGTCGGTTACCATAATCCCCCGAGGGCTAGTTGGAGAAGGTTATTTTTATGCCTCTTGTAAAGGGGAAGAAGCCAAGTCTCAGAGAGGGGAGGTGACTTGCCTAAGGCCACACAGCCAGCACTAGGTCTTAGAACCTCGTTCAAGTGCTCCACTTGCCATAGCTGCTGCTTCTCTGTTCTGAGGCTGGTAAACAGAGATTCTACAAGTGCCCTACTCTCCCACCCCAGCCCCAAACCTGCACCATGCCCCTCCTCCTCCAGCCACACCCTTCCCTGCAATGAGTCAGCCTGTCCCCTTGTACTTTCCCACCCACGAGGACTATCTCTCTTCTCTGGCCTTGACTTATACTCCTCTGTGTCCCAATCCTTAGGATTTTTCTATTCCTTTTTCCCTAAGGAATTTCTCCAGATGCATCTTTTCCTTATCTTTGTTAGTTTCTCTCTGTGGATTTTGATCGACCTCCCATTATACGTCACAAGTTTGTTGATACCTGTCCAGGCTAGAACATCCCTGGGGTGGCATCCGGGCACACAGAGCCTGCAGAAGGCTCTGGAGGGTGAAGCTGTTGTCAATGGAGCACATAGCATGAATGGTTTGAAGAAGCTTCCAGGTGATTCTGATTGACCATTCCAGCCCCTGCCCCCCACATCCAACCCCATTTGAGGATCAGCGAGTAACATCTTAGCTGTGGGGTCTGAAGGAATTACCTGGCCTCTCCGAGCCTCCATTTCCATATCTGTTCCTCCACAGATGGTTTAAGAAATGAAATAAAGGGGGCGCCTGGGTGGCTCAGTGGGTTAAAGCCGCTGCCTTCGGCTCAGGTCATGATCCCAGCGTCCTGGGATCGAGCCCCGCATCGGGCTCTCTGCTCAGCAGGGAGCCTGCTTCCTCCCTTCTCTCTCTGCCTACTTGTGATCTGTCTGTCAAATAAATAAATAAAATCTTTAAAAAAAAAAAAAAGAAATGAAATGAAGCATTGCCTACGGCATAGTATGAGTTCATCAAATGTTAGTTCCTTCTTCATCTAATCATCCCAGAAACTAGTAGTGAGGTATTAAGCCAAAAGCCTTTCTGACAGAGTCAAATTGCTCATCTTCACACAGGCCCCATGTCTAACATTTCCAGTCTTCTCTCAGGAGAAGGACTTGTGCTCTGGCTGAGTGTTTTAGCTACCTCTCAGGTCCCTGTGCGATGCGGTTCTTTGAGTTGCCGGAAAGGAAAGGCCCAGAGTTCTTGTTGGAGGCTATGTCGGAAAAGGAAACCAACTCCCAACACAGAAAGCATTCCCAGAGCTGTGTTCTGGAAATCACCCAGGCTGTGAAGAGGTGGACCTTTGGGGGGACAGAATCACAGGTTCATGTATATTCAAATCCAGGATAGCTGACAGCCATGATGGGATTCAAGAGCTAGAGGGTCCAGCTTCCAGTGTAAGCTTGAACAAGTCCCTTCACTTCTCTGGGCCGGGGCCGGGGCCATAGCAGAAAGACCTTTCCAACAGAGACACTCAGCAATGCTTTGCATCCTTCAGAGTTAGCAGGAAACGAAATTAACTCCCCAATCACACAATTTTCATCTGCATTGTTGTAACCTGGGCTTATGTCCAATTCTTTTATAAACAGTGGGCAATTATGTCATTTCCACTATTGAATCCAGCACAGCCAAGGGTGTCACAGAATCTCTTCCCCCACTTAGTAGTTCTGGGCAGTAAAAGAGACTTGTACTCTAGATTCTGGAACAGCTGAGCTTTCTTAGGAAGATTCTAGAAGGACTTATGAACCCAATGAATAATGCAGTAAGTACCATTCTGACTCCCGAGGCTGCAATACTGCAGTCTTCTGGTGCTTTTCTGTCTTCTAAGGAAAGAACCAAATGTTTAATAGCAATGTGAATGGACATTTCACAAAGGAACAATTATAAATAATACACATGCAAAAAAGAACCTGACCACTGGTATCAAAGAAATGCAGATTAAAGCAAATTTGGGACCCATTTTAAAATATTTATTCTTAAAAATGTGTTAAAGTAAAATATTCAATGTACCTGGTGTTGCAGCAAAATTGACTCACTTACATAATATCGGTGGCATCATAAATTAGTAATAGCTCTTGGGAGAAGCAAGATGGTAAGACAAAGGATGAACCTTACCCAGATCATTGAAAAGTGATGCAATAAAAATCTGTACGAAGAAGTTAACATCAGCAATTTCTATTATCGAAAAAGAAAAGGAAAAAAAAATTGTGTCTGAGCTCAAGGGAATTGCTACATAGATTTTGATGGAGCCACACATTTGCCTCCTGTGTAGCCATGAGGATAATTATCAAGATTAACAAGCAACACAGAGAAGTGTTCATTATGAGTGAGCGGTAACAAACTTCGGCATTATGATTATAGCTTTTTAAAATGTGCATCTAGGGGCGCCTGGGTGGCTCAGTTGGTTAAGCATCCGACTCTTGATTATGGCTCAGGTCATGATCTCAGGGTCATGACCTTGAGCCCCACGACAAGCTGGGCATCGGGCTCCTGGGGTATCTCTCTCCCTCTGCCCCCACACCTCTAAAAATAAAATGTGCATTCGAGTATATAAGGGCTAGAAAGTTTGAAATAGAAGTAGCTGTAGTGTTTGGGATGTGAAATGTGTTTTAAATTTTTCTGTTCAGATGATGTTTTGTCTTCAGTAAAAGAAAGTATATTATTTTTTAAAAATTGTCTTATCCCCAAACTTCCCCTACTAGACAGCGAGACCGGGAACCCTGTCAGTTTGTTCAAATTTGTTTATCGAAGCGCTTGTCTGGTACATATGAGGTGCTCTGTAAATATTTGTGGACTGAATGACCACTGCTCTCTCTAATCAGGGTCTAATAAACCACTGACGGAGTCCTCCTATTTTTGCAAAGATGCCCGTGCCAGCACCTTCACAGTCTCTAAAACCAAAAACACTATCACTTACAGGCAGCTTTTTAAAACCCAGCATGTAGGGCTGCTTGGGTGGCTCAGTCCTTAAGTCGTTAAGCTGCCTTCAGCTCAGGTCATGATCCCAGAGTCCTGGGATCCAGTCCCGCATGGGGCTTCCTGATCAGTGGGAGCCTGCTTCACCTTCTGCCAGCCAGCCAGCCATTCCCCGCCCCCCGCCTTGTGTGCTCGCTCGCTCGCTTGCTCTCTCTCTCTCTGACAAATAAAACCTTTAAAAAATAATAATAAAATAAAAATAATAAAATTCAGCATATTCTCTTTCCCAGAGTTTCACTGGCAGAAGGAGGATATCACCTTAAAGCCACCACTGACACCAGGGCCAGTCTAGGCTGGGAGTCCCTCCCCTTCCTCTAGCAGCTTGACCCTCAGGGCAGATCTTCACAGGGACACAAGGGGGAGCAGCTAGATGCCCAAAGTCATCTGGGTACTAACTCTTACCACCAGAAGGTGGCAGTCTACACACTTCCTATGGTACAGAACCGGGACCTTCCCCAGTTCATTTCAGTGGTGAGCCATGGTGAGGGTACGCCCAGAGTGGCCTGGGGCCTCAGGCCAAGGTCAGGAGCTGAGGGAGGCAATCAGTGCTTAGTGTGCCTGATACTCTGATAGATGGCATCTCTTTCATTTTATAGTTGGGAAAACCAAACTTCAGAGAGACCAAGAAATTTCCAAGTCCCCTATCCCTAGTAGAGGAGCATCACCGGGACCAGAGCCCAGCTTTCCTTACTCTCCTACCTACCCCCTTTCCACCATACCCAATGCCTCCCAGTTCCCCAGTAGCACTAGTCTGAAAAAGTGGTCAAGGATATTTCTAAACCATTAGTTAAATGCTTTTTATGTCAAATTATAAAATTGCCTTGACCTTGGAATACCACTTTGGAAGATGTATGTTTATGAATATATAAGATGTGAAATAAATATATAAATTTTGTACATTATAAAATATAAAAAACAAAACAGAAGTACATACAGAGATGCTTAGAATTGAGTTTAATATTACTGTTAATAACTGCAGCCCAAATGCCTGAGCCTGGCAGAAGGTGAGGATATTATACTGTAAGCATTATACGGACACTGGGGAGATGGGAGCTGATGTCTGCCTTGTCCCATGGGTACTTTCATGCTGTTATTACAATACTGAACTATTCCTGTAACAGTCGGCAAATAGGAGGGCCTCTGTGTCCTCCCACTCCCCAGCCTCTGGGCATCTCCACTAGGATCCTCCTCGATCTCTCCCCGCAGTGAGGCAAAATTGTATTTGTATAAAAAGGAGTTTCTAAGAAGCCACAGAGTTTGTAAATATTCAGTAAATGAGTGAATGGGAGATTTGGCAAAAATTAACAGTTGTCTACTCAACAGCTCCCCCCCATTCCTTCTTTTTTTTTTTTTAAGATTTTATTTATTTATTTGACAGAGATCACAAGTAGTCAGAGAGGCAGGCAGAGAGAGGAAGGGAAGCAGGCTCCCTGCTGAGCAGAGAGTCCGACGTGGGCTTGATCCCAGGACCCTGGGATCATGACCTGAGCCAAAGGCAGAGGCTTTAACCCACTGAGCCACCCAGGTGCCCCAGCCCCCTCATTCCTTCTTAAAATTGCAGTTTTGTTCAATCTTGTCCTATGCTTCTGACAACCAAGTACTTTGGGGAAGGTTGGGTCCAGAGGTCTGGGAAGGTGGGGGGGGGGCCGGTGGGACAAATCTAAATTGCCCAAGTCTGGCATGGCCACCCAGTTCTCTTGCCAAGTGGTAGATTTTGGCACAGGCTGGTCATGCAGTTCTGGCTAGTGAGGTGGAAGGGAAGTCAGCTCCGAGGATTCTAGCAGGACTTTCTTTGCCCTTGTAAATGGTCCATGGCAGGAATGTCCCCTCTGTTTCCTCTGAGGATGTCTTCCTTAAAACTAAGGCAAACATTTTGCCTCCCCAGAGGGGAAGCTAGCACACAAGTCTTAGCCATGACATCTTTGAGCTGCTAAATTAATCACCCCAGAGCAGCTCTACAGCCTTCTTGTTATAATTCCAGCCATTTTAGTGGGATCTGCTGCTGTTTGCAGAATCCCACTAGAATGCAAACTATTCGTTCACCACTATATTCCTGTTATCTATAACGCTGCCTGGCACCTAGTAGACCCACCATAAATATTTGTTGAAAGGATAAATGAGTAAAAAGCATCCTCATTGATGCAGGAAGGTGTTAACGTTTTTGGATGATCTCAGTGTTTGTTAGATTTTTCCATTTAATGAATGTTGTTGACTGCCTTTGGTCCCCAGGACATCAGTGTTCTAGAAAGTGGCAGACACAGCCAGATTTGAATCTGGTTCTGCTACTTACCACTCAAGTATCCTTAGGCAAATTGCTCACCTTCGTTGAGCACACGTGGAAAATGAGAACACAGGTCTAAATTACAGGGGTATGGGGCGCCTGGGTGGCTCAGTGGGTTAAAGCCTCTGCCTTCGGCTCAGGTCATGGTCCCAGGGTCCTGGGATCAAGCCCCGCATCTGCTCAGTGGGGAGTCTTCTTCCCCTTCTCTCTCTGCCTGCCTCTCTGCCTACTAGTGATCTCTGTCTGTTAAATAAATAATAAATAAAATCCTAAAAAAAAAAAAAAATTTACAGGCCTGCTCTGAGGCATAGATGAAAAGCAGCCACAGAGCCAGGCGTGTGGGAGGGGCTCAGCTGGTGTCTGTTCCTCACTTCCCTGTATCTCCACATCCTCAGGTAGTGGGATGCCAGGATGAATCTGCCCAACTCCCTCCTTGGGCCTGAGAATGGCCTCACTGGCCAGGAAGAGAGTCAGAAAAATCAACAAATCGACCAGTGATCAATGTTAACGTCACCAGAAATGAGACAGTGGCGTCACGTACATCCTGCTGTGACACTCTGAGATGAACACAGCATCACCTCTGGAATTCTCCAGCCAAAGCTGTACAACATGAACCCATCATGAGGAAATGACCGACAAGGCTAAAATGAGGTACTTTCTATAAAATAACTGACCTATACACTTCAAAAATGTCAAGTGTCATGAAAGACCCCCCAAAAAGGAAATCTTCTAGATTAAATACTAAGAGACATAACTAAATGCAGAGCATGACCAGGGACTTTCCTTTGCTAGAAAGGACTCCATTGAGGTAATTTGTGAAATCTGAGTGAGATCTGTATGTCAGGTGATAATTGATAGCAAAGTTAATTTCCTAATTTTGGTAATCTGTGATTAGATAAGAGAATGTCCTTGACTTTAAAAAGCATACACATTGAAGAAGTAGAGGGTATAAGGTCTGCAAGTAACTCACAAACAGTTTGGAAGAAACAAAATTAAAAATCTGGATAGATGGATAGATAGAGATAAAGGCAAATATGGTAAAACATTAAGATTTAAGTGACCTAGGTGAACAAGGTATGAGAATTCTTTGCACTATTTCTTTAAGCCTGAAATTATGTCCACATTACAAAATTTTTTAACCAATAGTAGAACCAAGTCTAGAAGGCAACTAGGAATTCTGGGGTTAGAAAGGAGGAAAAGGGAATTCCAGGCCAAGTGAAGACTTAAGAAGGCATTCAGGAAGCCACTGGACACTGGTGGAGCCATTTCACAGAAAGTTGCATTTGAGCATGTTCTGGAAAGAGGTGTCAGAGCACTCCAGGCAGGCAACAGGAGGAAGGCCTTTCAGCCAGTGGCCAGGACGAATAAAAGAATGGGGCCCTGGCAGGCAGAAGTTGGGTGTGGCCGAGGCCCTGGCAAGAAAGCTGGATGTGTAGGTTGGGGCTGAATTGCAAAGGAATGAATGCCCTGCACAGACCTTGGGACTTTATCCTACAAGCAGGAAGGGGGCAGTGAATGATGAGATAGATGTCAAACACAGTGGGGAGGATAAATGGGGAATAGCAGGACAGGAGCCAGGGAGGCCCAGAACTACTGCAGCATTTGGAGGTAAAAGATGTCGAGGGCTTGAATTGCAGGTTTCCCCAACTACCCAAAAGTAGAGTGTTAACCATGAAACCTTTTGTAAACCAAAATAGTGCAAAGTGAAGCAGCAGTTACCATTTATACGGAAAAAAATTTTTGAGCAGTCCCAGACCCCAAAAATAAGCTCTCTTAGGCCTTTCTTAAGACACATCTTGCTAACAGAAGCACAGCATAAATCAAGATAAACACCGGATGATCACAGACACAGTTCAAAGCTAGGGTGGCATGCGGCGGGGCTGCTGAGTGCAGTTGCCAGGGAAGGCGCTAGGTGGCGCCACTCTCACCGCTCAGGTGCGCACTCCCTCTTTAATGGCCGGCCGCAAAACAAACACTAAATGCTATTCTCCCTTTTCGCATTTTTTTTTTTCATAAAAGTGAAAATCCTCTTTGGATCTCTTTTGGTTTGTGAAAACAGATACTAATGTAGGTCTTCCTTAAAAGCAAAGCGGTGTAACACAGACTTTCAAAAACCAGGGGATACCTGTAATGGCTTCTGGCCAGAACTAGAAGGGTCCTGTTTCCATTCAGGTCTGGGGGGGGGTGTGGGGAGCAAACTAGAATCCCATTATTTGGGTGCTCTGATTCCAGTTTGCTCTGCATTGCGGAGGACCCAGGACAAGGGCAGGTTCCCCTCCAGGCTTAGAGGGTGAAGCAGACATGGACACGTGGACAGTTGAGGATGGAGGGCCACTAGCCACTTCATCCTAAAAGGCCTTTGTTAAATTCAGAAAGCCGCCTCCGTTCCCTGTCCCAGCCAGCTTAGTCCCTTACAAACCCTACCATGCCTGATATCCCAAGATTTCGAGGTGTTCCCCAGGTGGGTACTGTGGCCACTCCTGCCATGGTTCCACCCGAGGGGCTAAAGACCTGATCACAGATTAGATTCCTTTTATTGCACAACAGTTGGGCATTTTCAGATGGAGTGAGTCAGTCCATTCAGGTAACACTCAGCAAATATTTGCCTGGTGCTACTGTTTACTTAAGGGACTTCACGAAAAGGAAAAAGGAAAGTGGATAGGGTGAGAAAACAGCTAGGTTGTATTAGGATAAGAGTGGTTTTTCCTGTTCGGTTTTCACTTGGTATATGCAAATTAGATAGGGATTTGTTTTGCCTCCAACTTGAAAGGAATTGTTATCTTTAAGTCATTCCTTGCTTAACAAGGACACATGAGGTGGCACTCTGAGCAGCATATTGAACACCTCTTGGGCAAGGTGATCTGTATGTGCCCTGAAGACTTTCCTTAAATGCATCTAGAATTCTTGCCCACCCAGGGGCTTCTTCGTCGTCATGGCTGTTACAACAATAATGATGATGGCAAGGACCGACTGTGTGCCAGGCCCTCTGCCAGATGCTTTCTGTGTGTTCTCTCTATACCTAACCGCCTAATCCCACAAGTCCGCCATTCTACTCTTGAGGAAGTCAGGGTTCATTGAGGTTGATGGATTTGTCCAAAGCCACGCTGCCACGTAGGGGCAGAGCCAGGATCTGAGTTCAGGTCTTCTTGTGTCTAAAGCTCATGACCATTCCACTGTGATGCCATCTCCCACTGCTTCAAAGTGGGAAGGAAAGTTCAGGTCAATCAACAGAAGTATCTGCTAAGTTGGTGGTCCTGGAACTTGAGCATGCACCAGAGTCACCGGGAGGGCTTAGTAGAACACAGATGGTGGGTCCCACCCCTCCGGCTTCTGATTCAGTAGGTCTGGGGGTGGGCCCGCTGACCTGCATTTCTGACCAACCCAGGTGCTCCTGGCGCTGCTGCCCTTGGGACCCATTAGAACCACTGGTCCAAAGGACAGCCGCAAGTTGACTCCTTTGGCTTCCTTGCTTCCAATTTTCAGTTGGGCCATCTCCAAAGTCTACATGTTCTACCCGCCGAAGAGCAGGGTGAGGGCAAGTGCTAGCTCAGTTCTTCCCCTCTGTTTTCATGGAAGCTTGTGACTCAAGACCACAGACTCCGTGCCCACGTTGCTCAGAGGGTTCCCTGCTCAGCCGTTTGCTCCGCATACAGGCTTATCTACTCTCAGGGAGCTGCACTCCCCCTGAGCCCCCAGTGTCAACCCCCTCCCCACCCCAGCCCCGCCTGGGCTCTCACGCACTTGCTGCTTCTCTGTGGGCTGAATCTGCATTCACCTACTTTGCTGAGCATGGTTTGCAAACCCTGAAGGCCTTCAACACCCTCTTCTGAGCTGGAGGGGGTGGGAGGGTACTTGGGACTGGGAATAAGAAATCTGTTTCAGGATAATGTGGGATACAGGTTATCTGTTACCTGAGATCCTTGTTCCTCTGGGAAGATAAACTTTCTGGCAGCTGCATGACCTTCCCAAGTTATAGGTTAACGTGGGAACGTGTGTTTCAAAGACTCATGAACTTTTAAACTTGGAAGAGATCTTAGCGGAAGGGGAAAGGAAGGAAACTCATACTTAGAATATGCCATGTGTCGGGCACAAGGCCAGAGGCTTCATATGCGTCATAGTATTTACTTTTCACTGTGACCCTAGGAGTAAGGGGGGGTGGGAGTGTGGTTTTTGATCCCCACGGGCAGATGAGAAAACGCAGATTCCAAGAAGTTCAGGGACCGGCCAGTGGCTACTAAGTAGCTCAGCCAGGTTCTGCCCCAGGTCTGCCTCTGTTCTTTCCTCTCCTGCTGGTTCATCGATTCACAACACTGACGTTCTCTCCAATTTCTGTATAAAGTGATTGAGCTTTGGGCCACACATGAGGTCCAACACCTGCTTTCATAAGACAAAACCTGGGTCAGTCACATAGTGGTCAGTGCTGGGGAAGCAGTAATGGGTCCAGTCTGAGAAGCTGCCCTGTTGGTAGGAAAGGCGTCACGGTCAAGTGCTGGGTGAGCAAGGGGGAAGTGCCAGGAATTTAAAAGAGTTGGTTGCAGAGCTACCTGGAGACAGGCAAAGACAAACGGGATCACAGGAAGAGTCAGGTGCCAGTCTCCCCGGCCAGGCTGTGGGCCTGTGTGAAGGCATCTGTCGAGAGCCTGCCTGTGCCCGGCATTGTGCAAGGTGATGAGGCTGCTCCTTTTTTTTTCTTTTTTAAATAGATCATCAACAAACTCATAGTTTAGGAGCAGTACAAGCGACCAACTAAACCCAGACAGAGAAATATTAATTTTAATATAGTACCTTGTAGTTTAGAGATCCTGTTCACATACACACACACAATGTCCAGCTACCCTCATAGGGATACTACCACGGGGGAGAGAAGAAGGGCTCTGTGCTAAGCCTTCTGTCCTTCCACACCCGATGTCTCATGGACCCTTGGCAAACCCCTCAGGGCACACAGAGGAGGGGGTGGGTGAGACTTCCTGCTAGCATAGCTGTAGAGCTAGGCTTGGAAGGAGAAGTAGGAGTTCTCTAAGCAGAAAAGAAGAAAAGGAGGTTCCTGCAGGTGGAGGGAACACTGCCATTTCTTAGGTTGTGATTTCAGTATTGTAGGCCCTGACGCCCTAGCTGAAGGGAGAGAGGCCGCAGACAGTCCCTTGGTCTCTTCTGTTCCCATCTGAAAAGCTCTATCTTTTTTTTTTTTTTTAAACATCTGTTCCTGTAATAGCTCCCTCCAGAAGAGCCAGGGTGTCTAATGTGTAGGCAAACAGACATCTCAGGGGCCGGTGGGTGTGCTTTCAGCTGACAAGGGCCAGCTTGGGGATAGAAGTTAAGAAGATCTATTATTTTCTCTCTCTGCCATCCATTTTTACTCAGTGACTCTTCCTCGAGTCCATCATGAGGTGGTCATGACAGACCAGGGACAAATGGGGAGGAGCCGTAAACCGTGGGTGTCATCTGTCCTTGTTGAGTCAGTGAAAGAAAATGTTAGCCTGGAATCAATGAGAAATCGAGCAGGAAGCCAGAAGGAAAGGAGATTTAAATGTGTCTCTGAACCAGTGGCGAGTGGGAAAGCAAGTCCTGGATTGGAATTTAGCAGAATGGCTTTCCCTTAGTGGCTGGGGAGCCACGGGCTGGGAGAACACGAGAAAGGACTCTCAAAAGGAAACAGACACATTAGTTGGGTTGGGGGAGGAGGGAAGATAAACTTCAGGTGGCCTGAGTGGTCTCCCAGCCCAGCTAGCTCCAAGAGGAAAAACCATTCCTCCACCTCAAACAGATGTGGCCGTCCCTCTGGGGTCCTCGGTGGTGGGGCCAGGCTCAGTGCTGCCCAAGGAAACCTTCTGTGCAGCACCCACACGGAGACTGTCTCTCCAATGGGCCCTGGACGAGCAGGTGAAAAAGCTGGGCCTCCCGCTTCCAAACAGCACCTGGATGAGGCTGTGGCCCGGAGCCAGATGGCATGACTCAGGCGAGGGAAGCCCCAGGAGAGTCACTGGGAACCAGTTATGTAGGCTTTCATGCCATCAACGAGCGCTCACTTGTCCCTTCTCACCACCACCCCCTTCCTCAGCACCAGGAGGAGGGAGGATTGAAATGGTCTGCTGCACGGTGACTGAGATTTTTGATAACCAGTTAGAACTACAAGCCTATTAAAACCTTACAGGGACCTAAGTACGTTGCTGGCTGTGAGCCTATGGAGGGACCCAGGCCAGGAAGGGTTAATGCAATTATGGCACTAAAGTTAGTTTCACGTTTGCGCACATAAGGGTGACTATAAACACAAATCCACCAGACTCCCTTAATCGCCGCCCCCCCCAACACTGGGGGGTATTTTGTTTTGTTTTGTTTTAATTGAGGTCAAATTCACATAACATAGAATTAACTACCATAACATGTATGATTCTGCCGCATTAGTATGGTGGCAATGTTGTGCAACCCCCACCTTTAGCAAATTTCCTAAGCATTTTCATCACCCCTTGGGATTGTTTTTATGCCCTTTGTATGGATGAGATATAAAGGCTCAGGAAAGAAAAGTGACTTATTGAAGTTCATCAGTGCCAACTTGAACCCAGATGCTCTTGCTCCCTTGGAAGGAAGGGACATTTATCTTCAGACTTTGGAAACAGCCTCTGAGCTAACTTCCCACCCTCTTGTCTCCCCTCCCTCCAGTTGTCTTACACAATTAGTAGATTCATTCCTTACAACAAGGTTCTGACAACATATTTCCCCTCCTTGGCCTCCCAAAGAGTCCCCTTGGCATCAAAATAATGTCTGAGCCCCTTTACCGCTTTAAAATTTATGTTGATGGAATCACCCAGCAACTCATAAATGCTCACGCATTCTTGGCAGCAACACTGGGACAGGAGGCTGGTCCCAGCACAGCCCCTTCCTTTATCCTCTCCGTCAGCTGCCAGCCAGCCTGCATTTGCTGTTTAGATTTCTTAGTTTCGGACACCAGTGCTGGCTCTGAAAACAGTAAGAAACGCATGGCAAGTTCTCTGAGTTTTGCCATCAGAGACCCCTTCCCTTGACTCGAGAAGAAGAACAGGAACCTCCTATCCCTCTACTTTGGTTGGCTACGTTATTTTAAGTCAAATAATAGGTGCCAGGTAGACATCACGTACGTTGATGGCAATGTGTTAGTTGAAAAGATGTTCATGGTGTATTGTGAGATGCCAAAATGTAAAATCCTATATATAATATAATTGTTTCCAAAAATATGTATCTATGGAAAGAGAGAGAGCACATATATGTCTCAAACTCATGCATATATTTGCATAAGAAAAAAGCCTGAAAAGATATACTCCAAAATGTTAATGAATGCTTCTCTCTGGCTGGTGTAATATGGAGTGATTTTAATTTTTTCTTTTTGCTTATTTTCATATTTACTAGGTTTTTTCGTATAAAAACTCGACCTGCATCAGAAAAAGATTACTGAAGGGGGAAAGCAGTCCTGTAATACATTGGCTACCCACCCCAATGTGGCTTATATCACAACTAATTCATAAATGCATCTGCTTTCCCCTCACCTGGGGGACATGGATCTCATCTCATTCATTTTGTCTTCTCCATGACAACTCCATGACATGCTCAAGAATTAATTAGCTAGCTAATGACTGGACTCGGGCTCTCCTCTTTCTAACCCGGGCTCTCCTCTTTCTAACCCCGCCTGAGTGACAGGGCTGGTGTTAAGTCTCTGATCAAAGCCCCTGGGGCAGGCCTCCAGGAGGTAAAGCTGCTGACACTTTCCAGTCCTGGGTACCTGAAGTTTCCTGCAGGCAGTGGTGCCAATGAGCAAAAGGGGGAGAGGGGCAACCACAGACATACACAACCACCTGCTCTGTGTCCTATGTTCACCAGCCCAACGTCGGAGGGAGAAACAGCAAGTCTGTAGGACGTGGGAAACAAAGACAGAAGAAAAATAATAAATTTCCTTTCTACTTACAACCCATTGACAAGTCCTTGGAACAGGCAGAATGATCTTCCTCCAAGAGCTCAGCTGCCTGGATGTCGACACTTTGCTAAGGGCGAAAGGCAATCTTAGCTTAACATTATCCCGACTCCTCAGGAAACTGCAAGTCTACTTTAAACATATAGAAATTCCTTTGGAAATTTCCTTTGTCTTTACCCGCCGCCCCCCTGCAAGATATATGTTAGCACTCATCCCCCAAGTATATGGCCCACTGATACTCATCTGAAGGGTCTCATGACTGAGATTTTACTAGACAGTAATAAATGACCTTTTCTTAATGATAGCTAGCCCCCTCAGTGTCCTAGAAACCTTCTTTCCAGAATAACCTTGGAGGCCTGTGCTGTCCCAAACCTCCCCCCGCAACTTGAAAGTATATACTCAGTCACCTGCCCCAACCCCAGCGCAGATCTTTCTGTCCACGGGTCCTGTCCCGTGCTTTAATTAAACCGCCTTTTTGCACCCAAGACATCTCAAGAATTCTTTCTTGACCACCGGCACTGAACCCCCATGTTCCACATCATGTAGACCCAGCAGCTCTCTTGTGCTGCGTGGGTTTCTTCTCAGCGTGCTTTCACTGCTGCAAGGCGGAGGTCTCATTGTCAGGGCAACCAGCAGGGGACTATGGACACAGCAGCCTCCACCTCCACCTGAACTCTATTTTCTTAAACTCCCACTGGGTCCCGAGCTCACTTCTCATCTGTGGTTGCAAGAACGTCAACATTCCTTGGTTCTGCCAGGGGGTTTTCTTCCTCTTGTTTTGTCTCTCTTTAGAAGGTCTGGCTGACATGTAGAGTTTCTCCGGCAACTAACCAGCTTAACTTCTTTTTACCAGCTAACCTGGATGCTTTCACTCCTCCCCTGCCATCTTGGGATCAGTATTGCTCACTCAAAATAGATGAACACATACTTTCAGTATATTAAAAACTAACCGGGATGTTAGAATGGGAAATTTGGAAATTTCCGGTGGCGGGAGTGCTGGAGAGGAGAGTTTTAATGGTTTGATTTTGCATTTTGTCCCCTTGGTTCTCCTTCTCTGCTCCACAGTAGTGCAAACACACATGTTTCTAACCTATACTGGAGGAGCAGTTCTCTGTGGTACAGCCATTTTAGGGAAACCATGACTTCTCCCTCTCCCAGGTAACATCAGAGGTCTCAGCATGATGGGCAGAGAACTAGTCTCCTCGGTCATAATGAAACTCATGTGGCCTGCAGTTCCCTCTCATGCCATCTCTTGTCCAGCTAAAATATCTGTGCAGTAGACTCTATTTCTGGAATTATGTCCCCAACGAAATTGTTTTCTGGAGAGCTGAGCTTCAACACACTAACCTTGCCTGCCACCTGGCACTTAATTGTTGAAAGAAACCAACCCTAATTAAATAAAATCAAACCATATTGAACAGGGAGACCAAAACCCAGCCTTCCAAATAAGGGCCGCTGGCCCCTTAAATGCAGCCCTGCTGAAGCCACAGTGTCTAAGAGGCTGCAGGCCCAGCACGAGGGCCCATTCTGGTAATTTGGGAGGTTTCTCTTCTTACTTAGCTCATTGCTCTGTGGTTCCACTCTGGTTTCTCAGTCACTGCCTGTGGTCAACGATGGGCTTTGAATCAAGTCAGGAGTGTGAGCCTCGGAGAGAATCTGGGTATGAGCTCAGCGAGGGTGTGAAAGAGCATAAACAGGGGAGGGAGAGGGGGGAGGAAGGGAAGCTCCACCTCCCCTCTCCGTGAGGGAACAATGTAACTCAGAAACGGGAGAGGATTAGTGATATGAAATGGTCCCTCCCTCTCTGGATAAGTCCCAAACACCAAGGTGGCCAAGAACAGCCAAGCCCCGAGAGGTCTAATCCGGGCAACTTCAGGGCGCAGCCTGACCCAGCCGCCAGGGCTGGAAGGGAAGAAAGTCAACCACTGTGCTGGGTGATACAATTAGTTTCTGTGACAAATCTGGGACGTAGACATTTTTGTCATTTTACAGAAGGGGAATCTGGCCCAGAAGGTTTAGGCAGTATAATGGACAGGATATCACCTTTAGAGGGGGCGTCTGGGTTCTGATATCACAGGCTTTGGGTGACTACGTACCCTCCCTGATCCTCCAACTTCTCATCTGTGAATGGGAGGTATTCATGCCCACCTCACAGCTGTCGTGAACATTAAATCCAAGCAAAGACAATGATGTACAGAAAACCAGACACTGACACGTAGGAAGGTTTTCACTGAATGTGGCTTCTCTTGCTCCTTGCCCAAAGTCAAGCAGGCCACCGGGTCACAAATTCAGGTCACCCATCCCAGTAGGGGTATGGTGTGGGCCTCACTTTTGGAGAGGATCCCCATACCTCCTTGGGTCTCCCTGTGCACACCCAGGAACCGGCAGTGGGAAGGATGCCCCCACACCTGTGGAGGAGAGAGGGAGGGGGTTCTCCATGCTCCCAGGCAGCTCCCCGCCCACCCACTCACGTCTCTCCCCCACCCATCTTCACTGCTTCCAGGAGACATCCCTTAGTGTCTGAAGAAGAACCAGTTCTGTCCTATGAGCTCGCTGTAGCCCCAACTCAGACCTCAACCCCCTGACCAGTCTGGCTGCTTCAGCCTCTGTGTTAATACAGTTTTTCCCCTTCAGCCCCCCTCCCCCCACTCAGAACCCACCATCTTTTCCATGGAGGCACAATGTTTGTGGTCTCCTCTGGGAATCCTTCCATCAAACTGTCAGCTGCAAATAACTCTGCCTAGTCCTGCTCACTTACTCTTTTTTTTTTTTAAGATTTTATTTATTTGACAGAGATCACAAGTAGGCAGAGAGGCAGGCAGAGAGAGAGAGAGAGAGAGAAGTAGACTCCCTGCTGAGCAGAGAGCCCAATACGGGGCTCGATCCCAGGACCCTGAGATCATGACCTGAGCTGAAGGCAGAGGCTTAACCCACTGAGCCACCCAAGCGCCCCCTGCTCACTTACTCTTGATCCTCCTATAGCATTTGTCGCCTCTTGCTCTGCAACCCAGGAGTTAGCCTGAGATTCATCCAGAGGACTTGAACTCCACTCCCCAGGAAGGAAGACTCCCTTTCTGTCCTGCCTTCTCCCCCAGGTTGGCTCTGCCACTTGGGGAGAGGTCAGCAGGGGACCTTCCAGTTTACATCTGACCGGCTGGACGAGGTGAGAAAGGAGGAGGAAACCATTTGGTGTCCACTTGCTCTAATCCAGCTTTGCCAACAATTAAGACCTTTAGCCCTGGGTCAGTTTCTCAGTTGGTTGAAATCCAAAGGGAAGAGGAGCGAATTTCTACTCAGACAGCAGCAGCAGGCTGGGAGCCCTGAGGGGTCAGAAACTCTTATTTTCAGTAAATTAAAAAATTACATAATACAGAGAAAAGAAAAATGCAGCATATCTGTAAGTTATAATGCACAATAATAAACACTACTTAAAAAGTCAGTCCAGGGGTGACTGGGTGGCTCAAGCATTAAGCGTCTGCCTTCAGCTCAGGTCATGATCCCAGGGTCCTGGGATAGAGACCCGCATCAATCTCCCTGCTTGGCAGGAAGCCTGCTTCTTCCCTCTCCCACTCCCCCTGTTTGTGTTCCCTCTCTCTCTCTGTCAAATAATGAAATAAAATCTTAAAAAAAAAAAAATCCCAAACTGTCTTCTCCTATCTGTCCTCTGTCTCCTCTCTAAAGGTAACCACTATCCTATATTTCGAGATTAAAACTGCCCCCTGGTTTTCATTCTCAGTTTTAGCAAATATGTATGCATTTCTGAGCTATATAGATTTTAACTGTGCTGGACTTGAGGGGGAAGTTCTATATAAATAATATCAAACTGAATTTAATCTCCAGCGGTCATGGGATTTAACCCTTAAGGATGGATCTGCACGTGCCCTACAACTCAGCGATTTCACTCCTGCATATGTTTCCCAGGGCAGAACTTCTCGAACTTGGTTTCAGGACTTTTCTATGCTCTTAAACAATGATTGAAAGATCTCATCCCAAAGAACTTTTGTTTATGTGGGGTTATATCTTTTTTAAAATTTTTATTTAGTGTAGCATCACTTATATATGATAAGGGTTGTATCTACTGATATTTGCTAATTAGAAATGAAAACTCGAATTTTTAAAATTAATCTTATTAATTTTTATAAGATTTTATTTACTTATTTGATAGAGATACAGCGAGAGAGGGAATACAAGCAGGGGAAGTGGGTGACAGAGAAGCAGGCTTCCCGTGAGCAGGGAGCCCAACGTGAGGCTTGATCCCAGGAACCTGAGATCATGACCTGAGCCACCCAAGCGCCCCATAATCTTATTAATTTTAAAATAAACTCATAGCATGTTAACATATTTTCTGAAAAAGAATTATATATACTTTAAAATTTAGGGAGATGAGTGGCATTGTTTTACGTTTTGCAAATCTCTAAATTATCTTGCTTAATAAAAGACAACCTCACACAGATACATAGTTTAAAAAGGGAGGAGTATTTTAAATAGCCTTTTCAGAAAATTGTGGATATATCATGCAACCTTCGGAAACCTGCCCAGCATATGCCTGACAGAATGAGAGGGAGAATTGTATGAAAATAGTGTTGATTTCATGATCCCTCACAAAGGGCAGAGAGACCCCAATGGATCCTTGGATCATACTTTGAGAACTGTGGTTTCAGTGAAACTTAAACATGTGTACCAGGAGGAATGTGGTAGATTGTTCCTTGCAGTATTGTTTGTAATAGAAAAAAACTGGAAATATCACCCATCAGCAGGAGAATGAATAAACGAATTGTGGTTCATTCACACAATGGAATATTTTCCAGCAGTAAAAATAAAGCCTCTTTCCCCATCTCTGTGCATGGGAAGTCTATGTATTAACAGAGTTCTTGCATTTTGACTGAGTAGCTCATTTGACTGGCACAGACTAGATTGTCAAAGGAGGCCTTGCACAAAGTAGGTATTTAGGAGAAGGACAAATGAATGAACAAGCCAAAGGCTGTGAATGGAGAGGCAAAGCTAGAGTCACCTTACTTCCTGTTGTGACTTTTCTCAAGTTAAATTCTCAGGCTGAAGCCTCTTCAGTTTCTGAAGCACTTGATTTCAGACTGATGATTAAAAGCTAACTTCCTGTTTTAAAATGATATTTATGTCACTGCAAAATACTCTGCCAACAGCGGGACTTAATAAACACAAGCTTACAGAGAATTCAGCACATTTATGAAAGATCTTGCCTCTGGAAGTTTTGAGAGCCCAGAGCCAAAACAAGTACATTTGGTACTTAAAACTGAGTCTTCTTGCTGGAATAAGAACATTTCAAAGCAAAATCTTCCCACACAGCTGATCCCCAGTTAAAAGGGAAGAAGGAATGATTGAGAGCTTTATAGAGGCCAAACAGGCCACTGAAATAATCCTCATCAGCACAAAACCCTAAAGGTTGTAAGGAAGTAGACCCACGATTCCTATGAATGGAATTGTTTCCCAAAGGGCTCCCTGCACCACTAGCCACATCGCACCCCTACCCCTCACACACACATGGGTTCTGTACAAGGTACGCTTTCAGATTATAGGGGCAGACCAGTGGCCAGAGACTGAAGGAGTAAAGGATACATGTTTTATCTGTCCTTCAAACACACTTATATTAATAGTTACAAGGACCGTGATACCTCATGTGTCCAAAGGCTCTTACCAGCAAACTCACTGGTCTTGAACATATATCTTCCACATCATAGTACTTTAATATTTTTGGAGATCTCAAATATCAATTTTTTCCCAAAAAATTTTCCCATTTTGTATTGTCCCTCTGTTGCCAGTGCCACCGCCTCTCCACACACACTTCCCTAGCTTTGCTTCCAAAGAGCAGGCAGCCAGATACGTACCCACTAGGCAGGAGATTGGAGGCCCCAAGGGAAAAAAAGGCTTCAGAGATTGACAGTTGAAGGTCACCTAAATAAACAGTGGGATCTCTGCCTAGTTATCCTGCCTGAAGCTTTTTCATCAACAACCCTATTCTCTCTCTCTCTCTTTCTCTCTCTCTCTCACACACACACACACAAACACACACGTTTTCCAATCAGCTTTTTGATGCGCCACTCCTAAATAAATATAAATAAGCAAAAATCATATAATTAAAAGTCTCTAAAAGCAGCTAAAATAGAACAATGAATTCAGGAAAAAAAATAGAGACAGAAAAGAGGAGGAAAAAAATATTCATTCTATAGTTAATCTTCCTATTTTCTCTTCAAAGAAGAGAAAATAATGTATCCATGAAACAAAAAAGGAGCATTTGGAAAGCAATAAAGTGTCCTTGGACTTAAAAATATGATAGCAGAAATGACAGCTCAGTAAAAGAGTCAAAAGATAGAATTTTTAAATCTCCCAGAAAGTGAACAAACAAATAATAAAAGCCTTATAACTTTTGGTTGAAATCAGACATTTAAGATGCATTTGCTTTATCAGCCAAAAATTTATTCAGGAAGCCTTGGTTTAGGAAATCAAGTTTTCAATATTTCCTGTTGAATCCACGCCTAGCATCTTAGATGTGAAGGGAACCCACCCTCCTTATCTTGTGTTTAGACTTCCAAGAATTACTTCAAATGCAGAGACATTTGTATGGATGATTCCATAAAATCAAATGCTGATTTCTGGTTAACAAATAAAGTGTTACTGACTGAGAAATAGACCAATAAGCCAGGAGAAAAAACAGTCCGGAAATAGACCCAAGTATATCTATGAATGTAACACTTAATAAAACTGGCATTTTAAAGGAGAAAGGAAGGGCTATTCAAGTGTGTGCGTACTCACAATCAATTAAACTCCATTTTCCACTTGGGAAAACTATTTAAATTATATTATTACTTTACTCCTTACTCCAAAATAAACTCCAGATGAATAAAAAACTCATTGTAAACCATGAAGCCATAAAAGTATAAGAAGAAAACATAAGTGAATATGTTTGTAATCTTGGAATTAAGAAAACATGCCATGAAATACAGAAACTGTAAAGGCAAACATTGAGAAATTTTTTAAATTTCTGAACAAGAATAAACATGTAAACAAAGGCAAAAACAAACTAATAAAATCATGACAATGTATATGATAGGTAATTGGCTAGTTTCCTTATACAAAGAGTTCTTACAAATGAATAAGGAAAAAATCACCCAAATGGATCAGTCAAGATCCAGTCAGGAAAACAGAAACCATGCTAGGTAATTCAAACAGGGAAAATTAATGCATCTGGTTACACAGATGCTGGAGGGTTAAAAGACAATTGAGTAATACACTTGGAATTCATGTCATACACAGAGAGCTAATAGTGTTAATTTATAAAGAGTGCCTGAATCCAAAAAGAAAGACCAACCACTCCACATCACGCCAAGTATATGAAAACAAAATTCTCAGATAAGAAAATACAAATAGGTCTTAAATACTTGAAAAGGCACTCAATCTCATTCAAAAGAAAAATAAAAATTATAAGTGAGATAATATATTTCATTTATCATTTTGGAAAGATCAAAAGCCATTAAAAAAAAATAAGGCCTGACTTAAACCCGTCCAAAATAATTTCAGCAGAAAACATGTTACAGAATGGTATGACCATTTGCTGTCTAAAAAAGAAAAAGAATATATATTTCTACTATATATATAAAATATAAGCACATATAATTAAACGTTATATAAATATATATGCAGATAGCGTTCTTTGTGTGGCTCAGTAGGTTAAGTGTCTGACTCTTGATCTCAGCTCAGGTTTTTGTTTTTTGTTTTTTGTTTTTTAATATTTGAGAGAAAGAAAGAGAGTGCAGGAGGTGGGGGGAAGAGATAGAGGGAGAGGGAGAAGCAGACTCCCTGCTGAGCAGGGAGCAGGATGTGGAGTTTGATCCCAGGACCCTGGGATCATGACCTGAGCCAAAAGCAGACACTTAACCCGCTGAGCCACCCAGGCATCCTTCAGCTCCAGTCTTGATCTTAAGGGTTGGGATTTCAAGCCTCACATTGTGCTCCATGCTGGGTATGGAGCCCACTTAAAAAAAGAAAAGAAGAGAAAAGAAAAGAAAAGTGCCTGGGTGGCTTAGTCGGTTAAGTATCTGTCTCTTGGTTTTGGCTCAGGTCATGATCTCAGGGTTGTGGGATGGAGCCCCACCTTGGGCTCCATGCTCAGCAGGGAGTCTGCTTGAGATTCTCTCCCTCTCCATCTGTCCCTCCCCCTGCTCACCCCCTCTCTCTAAAAATAAATATTTAAATACACACACACATATGTACAATAATAATCTCTGGAAAGATAGAGAAGAGTGCTAATAGTTGTTTTTGTCTTCAGGAAGGGAACCTAAATAAACTTTATGTATTTGTATTGTGGCAAAATACGCATAAAACTTATTGTTTTGGGGCACCTGGGTGGCTCAGTGGGTTAAAGCCTCTGCCTTCGGCTCGGGTCATGGTCCCAGGGTCCTGGGATCGAGCCCCGCATCGGGCTATCTGCTCCGCGGGGAGCCTGCTTCCCTTCCTCACTCTCTGCCTGCTTCTCTGCCTGCTTGTGATTTCCGTCTGTCAAATAAATAAATAAAATCTTAAAAAAAAAAACTTACTGTTTTTACCTAATTTAAAGTACAATTCTGTGGCACACAATTAATGTATTAATTTTAATACATTCACAGTGTTGTGCAACCATCAACATTATCTAGTTCCAAGTCAATCAGAGAAAGACAATTATCATATGATCTCCCTGATATGAGGAAGTTGAGAGGCAACATGGGGGGATTGTGGGGTAGGAAAGGAATAAATGAAACAAGATGGGATCCGGAGGGAGATAAACCATGAGACTCTTAATCTCACAAACAAACTGAGGGTTGCTGGGGGATGGGGGGGTAGGTATAGGGTGGTTGGGTTATGGACATTAGGGAGGGTATGTGCTATGCTGAGTTCTGTGAAGTGTGTAAACCTGGTGATTCACAGACCTGTACCCCTGGGGCTAATAATACATTATATGTTAATAAATTTAAAAAAACAATAGTTCCAGAACATTTTCATTGCCCAAAAAGAGATCCCATACTCATTAGCAGTCACTTGCATTCCACCTTCCCCAGACCCTGGCAACCACTAACTTGCAGATAAGAAATCTCTATGGATTTGCCTATTCCGGATAGTTCATATAAATGGAATGGTATAATATGTGACCCATGTATCTGGCTTCTTTCAGTTACCATAATGTTTTTAAGGTCATCCAAGTAGTAGCATGGATCAGTACCTCATTTCCTTTTATGGCTGAGTAATATTCCATTGTATGGATAAACCACATTTTGTTTATCTTCCGTCAGTTGATGACATTTGGGTTGTTTATAGGTCCTGGCTATTGTAAATAGTGCTGTTTTAAACATTTGCATAAAAGTTTTTGTTTGAACACCTGTTTTCACTTTAGGGGAATACATACTGAAGAGTGGAATTGCTGGTTCATATGATAATCCCTGAGAACTCTATAGTGACTTTCCAATGTTATCCCACGTGCATACGGACCATTGTAATAAAAATAAGTAGAGACATATATCTGGTTCGCTAGTCAGAGCTCAGCAGCCCTGCAAAATCAGCACTGGATCAATAAGTGGCCTCCCATAGCCTAAAAGAAACTGAGGGGAAGGAAGTAAAATAGAATCCAGTTTTAAAACATGACTCATAGAAGCAGTAGATCTTCAGGCTACAAATGCTCCCCATCATTAACTATTCCAGTAGCACTGCCCTGGTGAGCGTGGGAAGGGATGTGAGCATGTTTTCTAAATCCATTTAAAAAAAAAAAAACAACCGGTTGAAGCGGTAAGTAAAGTTGACTCGGACCGTGTGATTACGTTGGTTGGTCTGTTAGCTGCGTGTCCTCTCCGCGGGAGTCCTGGCTCTCTCCGCACCACCAACGTCCTCTAGGGGGCGATCATGGGAGAAGCCCGAGTCCCGTCCCCCCCGTGTCGTTCGTCCCCCCGTGTCGTTCTCCCCCCCCACCCCCCCACCCCCCCACCCCCCCACCCCCCCCACCCCCCCACCCCCCCACCCCCCCACCCCCCCCACCCCCCCACCCCCCCACCCCCCCACCCCCCCACCCCCCCACCCCCCCCACCCCCCCACCCCCCCACCCCCCCACCCCCCCACCCCCCCCACCCCCCCACCCCCCCCACGCCCCCCACCCCACCCCCCGGTTCTGAACGTTGCCCGGCGAGAATTCCTCCGGCAGAGCTTCTACGAAGGCACAAAGAGGAAACACTGTAACAAAGAATCCAGTGCGGGGAGGACACTTGCAAAACATAATTCTCAAGCCTTGTATTTTTATAAACAAGGAGACTGAGACCCAGAGCGGTTTCTGATGGTCACAGAGACTTTAAACACCAAGTCTGGAAAGCTCTGCTGTGCTCAGTGCCAAGCGTGGGGAGAGTGGCTTTTCAGGTTCCATAGAACTGAGTTCAGATCCCTCCTGCTAACCCCCTTTAGTCCCCCTCTAGTCCTCCACCGCCCAGTTGTGGCCAGTTACTTAACCTTTCTGAGACTTTTTTTTTTTTTCATTATCTGTGTAATGGGGATAATACCACTTAGGTAATGATGAAAGGAAGAAGTGGTATCATGTACCTTTAGGATCTTCCTTATGTTGGTGTGTTGTCGGTTCTCAGTAACTATCTGTCCTGTGAATGAGTATGTCCCTCCTCTAGCCCTCTAAAAAGCAATGGTTGCACTGCTGGAATAAATCTTTACTGCTGGTGTTTTAGGCAGGATCTTATGGGCTTTCTCTCCCCCCTTTTTTTTTTCTTTTAAGATTTTATTCATTTATTTGAGAGAGAGAGAGAGCATGGGGTGGGGAAGGTCAAAGGGAGAAGCAGGCTCTCTGCTGAGCAGGGAGGCCGATGTGGGATTCATCCTGGGACTCCAGGATCATGACCTGATCCCAAGGTAGTTGCTCAACCAACTGAGCCACCTAGGTGCTCTCTAATGGGTTTCTTATATATAGAAAGCAGACCCTGGGCAGGGAATGAAAAGGGAGTTTGGGTGGGTAGCACTACTCCAGTTGGGGGAAAGGCTACTTTATGGAGCCTCTTCTGCCAACACCTGGGGGGTCTGCATTTCTGTCAGTCAGAGGTCCTTAGAGCTCCCAGGTCCTGACATTCTCTGCCAGAAAAGTGGGGACCCTAGTGTGGTAGACAGAGTCACACCCCCCTTGGCCCAGTGCCTGCCTCCCCTCCCCCAGCGCTCTTACAAAAGAACTGGTCTGGCTGTTTCAAGTACTACTAATCAAAGCATTTTATGAGAAGTGCTGTTTATGCCCGGCTACCCAGTGATCACCAAACACACCAGAGTAATGTGATAAATTTTATTTTGATTGCATTATGGAATTGAGGTCATGTTTTCTCAGTCTTCATAATTTATATAGCAGAAATTTTTTACATATTAGGTAGGAAGTTATAATTCTCACAATTGTTTTTTGGAGGAGAGAGGAAGCAGGACAGGGAAGGGATTAAAATATACTTTTTTCCCCATTAAAAATATTCCTTCAGTATACAAAATACAGAAAATAGAGGAAAGAAAGAAAATCTCCCATATTGATAACATTCCATTGCTGTTAATACTTTTCAGTGGGTTTTAAAAACATTTTTAAATGTCCTTTTTACAAAGTTATAATCATAGTAACATTTCTGAATTTTAAAACTTGGCCTCCTCAGTGCTTAGCAATGACATTCATTCATTCATCAAGCATTCCCCAAATGCCTATTGGGGTATGAAAATGAATTAAGGTCCTTGCTAAGATATTGTTCCTTCTCCTGTCAGAGTATTTTCAGCTTGTTTATGTATCTGCTAAGAGGTTCTATTCATGCGGGTGGGGAAAGGACAGTGATGGATTAAAGGCAGAGTAGGAGAATGTATCTGGTGACAGCAAGGAACAGCAAAGAGCCTGGTATGGCCAGAATCAGAGGCACTCCAGTCAGTACTTGCTAAATGAATGTCACCTGGGCATGCAGTCCACACACTTTCCTTTAGTCCTTGTAGTTCAAAGGGGCTCTTAAATTGCATCTCCTTCTGCCTCCTTTATTCCAGGTTAAAAAAAAAAATGTTATCTGTGCAGATGTTATCCTCTTCAAATTGAAACCAGTTTTTAAAGATCTCATTCCTCCCACTGTCCTCTATCCTCACCTTTCACTTAACTGAGAACTTGCCCATGACTTGGGAGTTTTCCTCTTCTAGGCCACTTACATGGATCCCTTCTTGGTCTGATTTCCCCAGTGTCTAGAACTGTTCCTCATTTAATTAAGTGTTCAGTTAAAGATCTCTTGAATGAGTGAATGAATTTTCGCTTGTTGTCATACCCATGCCAGTTTCATTTATTTGTGGTGTGGTTTTTTGTTTTTTTTCTGAACCCACATGAGTTGCTGTCAGTTTTTCATTCACTCTGTTCCTTTCCCTGGGAGAGGTGCCAGGTACTACCTCCCAGGGGTGTCTCATTACTCACCAGCCTTCTTTGGACTTTAAGAGGCTGGAGATCTTTTTTTTTTTTTTTAACAGAAGTTTTTTTTTTTTTTTTAAATTAAAGATTTTATGTATTTATTTGACAGAGAGAGACACACCAAGAGGGGGAATACAGAGGGAGTGGGAGAGGGAGAAGCAGGTTTTCCACCAAACGGGGAGCTGGGGGCTTGATTCCAGGACCCTGGGATCGTGACCTGAGCCAAAGGCAGACGTTTAATGACTGAGCCACCCATAGGCTGGAGATCGTTTAAGCAAGGAGGGAGAGAATGCCTGCCTGCCTACCCAACTAGGACTCAAAAGAGCAGGCTGAGCAAACCAACACTCTCATGCCTTGGACCTTCTCCAACTTCACCCCAAGATTCCATCTAAGTATGACTCTAGATACCATCAGCACATCACCCTATAGGAATGAGAAGCTACAAGTCAACAAGAAGTAAACCAGGGTTCCAATTTGAGATTAGAACAAGATTCACACTTTCTAGTCAAATCCAGATTTTCATACCACACCAAAAAGCCTTTATGGGGCTATTATAGAGAAACAGGATAAGGACCCCAGACTAGGGGTGAGGAGACCTGGGTTCTCCCTCTGGTGCTTTGCTATCGTACACATGGTCAGCAAGCTTAGACTCTGAAGGTATTGGTTTCTTCACTTATCTATAAAAGGGTGGGTTGGACTAGATGATCTCCAAAAGTCATTCAAGGGCCAAAAAATCCCAGTCCAAGATCCTAACTCCAAAGGAAAGGCTACCACATGGTATTCAAATCCTCCAAAACTGAGTATTCTGTAAACTAGTGTCACTACCACCCCGGGTCCTGCAACACTGCCACATTACAGGGACCTAGATTTCAGACAGGCTGGGAGAGATAGTACACAGAAGGAAATAGATCAGCTTATTTGAGGGAGCTTGGCACTGAGAAGAGCTGATGGCCCTGCCCAAATTCTCAGGAGACTGACATGCTTCTGAACGCCCACTTCATGTGTACTGAGAACGCTGCCAAACAGAGGCTACTGCTCTCTTCCCACCCCACCCTTTCTACCCTACACTATACCCTGTCCCCCATCACTCCTTCCAGGATGCTGCCCCTGGAAACCAAGGTCAGATCAGAAGATTGTTGGGTAAGTGTGAGTGTCTCCATGACAGGAGGGTCTCCCTGGTTCCTCAGAGTCTTGTCCTCCAGGGCCTCTGTTCCCCACACCCCAGTGCCAGAGACACACTGGCCAAATTCCTTTGAAAATGTTCTTTCTCCATGCTCCAAGCTGTCACTCCTATTCTCCAGTTACCCAGGCTCACACAAGGGTGTGGAGATGGCTTTGGGAAGGGTCTCTTATAGGGGCTCATGTACCATAAATGAGACTGGAGGGGCTGATTTCCTGGGCACCGTCTGACCTCTTTAGTTGGCAAGGGTGTAGCCCATCTCCTATGGGGCCTGGGCTGCCAGTTTGGAGCCACCCCCCTTTCCCCTGAATCCTTCAGTCCTTGCCATCCCCTCTGTAAAAACCCAGGTTGCAAGGAAGTGATCTTCGTCTCCCAGTGCAAATATTCTAGTAGCTTTCTCTCCAGATATCCACTCCATGGCAAAAGTAGGGCTTCAAATGTATGCAGAGGATGAAGTTGGTAATTTGTGTTTATGAGGAATCTATTTTATGAATGGCAGGAATTACATGTTCTTCATACATTAATCATTCCTCACCGATGGCGTCATCACTATTATAACCCCTGTTTTATAACTTTGGTCCTACAAGGTGCAAAGAGAGTAGGTCCAAGGTCACATGGTTGTGAAGAGGTAGAGGGACATTCAAACTCAGTTCTGTTCCCAAAGCTAAAACTCTATCGTCACTTTGCTGTACTCGTTGCTGTACTGGGGGGGGGGGGGTGTCAGCCGTTTATTGAGATCCTACTATATGCAAAACCCTGGGGGCATGATGAATATGCAGATGAATGAAGAAGGGGTAGCTCTTGCCTTCTAGGGATGCAATTTCTTTTTCTTTTCTTTTGTTTTCTTTATTTATTTGACAGAGATCACAAGTAGGCAGAGAGGCAGGCAGGGGTGGTGGGAAGCAAGATCCCCACTGAGCAGAGAGCCGATGCAGGACTTGATCCCAGGACCCTGGGATCATCACCTGAGCTGAAGCCAGAGGCTTTAATCCCCTGAGCCACCCAGAAGCCCCTAGGGATGCAATTTCTAACTGTGAAGTGCTGTGAACATGAAAAATTCTATTCCAAAGCAGACTGACATAAGTGCTATCTCTAAGGTACAAGCAGTGTCCATGGGAACTGGATGAAACAGAGAGATCCATTCACACTGTGTATGTGAGAGAAGTGGGGGGAGGGGATGGAAGAGGGGAAAAGGGAAGAGGGGAGAGGAAAGGGAAGAGAAGGGAAGGAAAGAGGGAAAGAGAGAGAAAAAATATAAGGTGGGTACTGGGAAGAATGTTTCTAGGAGACAGGCCTTCTGTTGTGCCCTAGTGGACCTTGCACAGACTGGGGAGAAACAGACACTTTCCACTTGCACTCGGGATCGCATCAGCAATCAGGGCCGCCCATGCAGAAGTGTGGAGAGAAGCAAGGCTGACAGGTGGGTCAGCACCAAGCGTAGGGAAGCCTTGATGCCAGGGAAGGGTCTGGCTTACTTCTGGGAGCAGCGGGGAGCTGCTGAAAGCTTCTGATAGAGCATAGGCAAGAAGAGATGACCGAAGTTTGCAGTGAGAACTGGCCGTGGGGAGGCAGAGATGAGATCTTTGTGGTTCCTCCCTTTGGCCACCGCCTGCTGCTAGGCTGGGCACTCATCGGGAGACATAAAGAGGTCGATTACTTCCAGCAGTGGGAGCTCCCTATCTTAGCAGAAGCTGAGCATAAGACCCTAAGGTCCTGTGAGAGAGATTCAGAGGAGGGAGTGGCCTGATTTGGGGTTGGGGGGTTACCACAGGAAACTCAGAGAGTTCTGAGGTAGGAGGAGATGGTGGGCATGGGCAGAGGGAATGGGAAAAGAAACACATTCTGGAACACGGTGAAGAAGTCTTTTCAACTCAGCCAAAGCAAAATAACGGCCTACATCCCTTACAAATTCAAGCTCATTTCTGACTTCGAAAATCTTTTTTAAGGAAGTGCAGATGAATTTTTCTCTTAAGTGCAATAAAAACACCATGAAATTAAGAACCTGATTGCCCAGGTGTTCAATCCACTGGATTCTTTGATTGAATTATAAGAAAAAGAGGTAAATGACCACAGACAAGTTAATATCAGGATGTCAATCACGAAAACACCTACTATGGATGCCACAAGCAGAATCAGCAATGCGAGCAGATGACTCAGCCTGGGACCCATTTGAAGGGTGTGGGGGAAGCAACCCCACCTAAAAGTTTGCTCCACCCTATTCATGTTTTCAGAGGCCTTCAATTCTGAAGAACTTCTGGTGTCCTCCTCCATAAAGTATAAAAGGGAAAATCACACATATGTTACAATTTAACTACATCCTCTGATTGCGAAATTCTTAACTTCATTAGAACTGATTGCGTGTGAGCATGTGCCTTTCTTTTTACCTACTTTAAGGAGTCCTTAACCAGCAGCCTACCATTATAAAGACATTTGGGGGGCGGGCAGGGGTCTTGAAAATGTTTATATTTTTAAGAGTTCCCTATTGACAAGGAGAGGATGTAACATTTGAAGGCAGCAGAGTGAAAGTGGGAAGAGTCAGGCTGAGGAGGCCACCTGCGTGGCTGTGAGACTCTAAGCAATTTTCTTAGTCTCTCTGGGCCTGTTTCTTCACCTGTAAGATGGGGAGGAAGAGAAGAAGAGTAGTACCCCTTAGGGTTGCCTTGAGGGTGAAATGAATCAATACACAAACAGATAGCATTCAGAAGGGGACTGGTGAGGCTCTGAAAGTGTTGATATATTATCACATTCAACTTCACAACGGTCTGGTGGACTCGCTCTCTCTCTCTCTCTCTCTCGCTGTGTCTCTCTCTGTCAAATAAATAAATAAAATACAAAAGGAATAAATACAACTTACCTTTTTGATAACCAGTAGCACAAAACTCCAAAGAAATAAAACGGTGTACAGTGAAAAATGAATTGCCCTCCTTCCCTCCGCTGCTCCCACCCAGCCTCCCTCCCCAGAGCCAACAGCTGTTACCAATTTCTTGTATGTCCTCCCAGAGTAAGCATTAGACTGAGCTCACTGCTTAACATACACTGATTTACCAGAGTCACATAATTCCCTGAGCGCCTCGCAGACGCCAGGGACTTGATGCTGGGCTACTGCTGCCTTCAGAGGGCTCACTGGCTTGAGTCTAGAAGTTATTTGTGGAGGAGCCTGCTATACTGACTGCTTACTGACTGCTGTTTCCAGCGTTTTTCCCTCTGTAGCCATCTCTTTTCCCAGTAGAACCAAGAAGAGCACAGGAAAGGCCACACGAAGGGAACACTCTTCTCCAGCTTGGCTTTACACAGACTCAGCGAGCGAGGAGGCCTGTGGTGTTAGGAGCCAACCAGAGGACGCTCCAGAGTGCTGGGCAAACGTGACACCTCTCTGGGAGCAGTTTCCTCCTCTGTGAAACTCCTGACCTTTCCAGCTCTCTAATCATTTTTCCCCAAAAGGGCTCTTAAGAAGGATCATTTTCTGGAAAGCCTCACTGCTGCTGGTCTCTGTTTCCAGCCTCAAAGTAGGAGCCACTCCGCAGGTGACTGAGAATGGCCAAGAGGGCTCTAAGGCCTTTTCCCTACTTTCCCATCATTGTTCTTCAGATAATAATTTTAAATACCCCCCCATCCCTGCTTCTGCCAATTTATAACCGAGTCAGCCACAGCAGAGCTTTCTAGACAATGTAATTATAAAATATGCTCATGACCTTTGATGTGTAATTACATAAATGCAGAAGTTATGGGTGTTGGCAACTTCAGAAAAATGGTTCTGATCATAACACATGAATCCCTATTCTCTCTTTCCAAACATGAAGTATCTGGCCAAGGGAGATGGAGAATTAAGTAGGGAAGTCACCATTTTGGAAGCAACTCTTATTATTCCCATTTTATAGAGGATCCAGAGAGGTCAGCCCGCTGGCCTAAAGTGACACAGCAGGCCAGTGGCAGAAGCAGGACCCTAGTCTGGCCCCAAAGCCTGACTTCTTTCCAGTGCGTCAGGTACCCGACAGGAAGGCCAGGGACTATGTTCTGGATTTCGAGAATCTCATTTTCTGGTTAGCTGAATATTCTAGATAGCTGAATTGTCAGGTCCAATTAAGGTTAGGAAAGAAGAGGGAAAAGCAGAGAGGGAGGTTCTCCAAGCCTAGGATTCTTTTCCTCATCAAAGTTCTACTTCTTAAAGTACATGAGCCTCTCCTTTTCAGTGGGTTGTAAGCTCTTCCGGGGAACAGTCTCCCTTCATGATTAGGGTAGGGGGAGTCACATGTGCATTCTAATCCTTGCTTCTTTTCTCTAGGTAGGTATGTGCTGTGGTTTTAAGTTTGCATTTTCCATGTGACTAAGTAGTTCAACATCTTATGGGTGTTTAATAACTGTTAATGCCTTTCTTTACTCTCTTATCGCCTATCTTTCTGCATCTTTGCACCCTTATCCCCTTTCCTAGGACCTAGCAAAGTGCAATCCCGAAAGCTGCCAGAGTCCTGGGGTCCCAGACTTCTCTATGTTGGCAGTTCTCTGTTTGGGGGAGTCAGCAGCCCTACACTGTCTGTCTTCTGCCCACTTCCCAGCCTCATCTTTCATCTTTCTATCTCCTTCCGCATGACTCTCCAGCCAGTCCTCTCCAAGTATCTGAGAATTTGCTCCCCCCACCACACTTTACCTGCTATCAATCAAGCCTCAGGTCGTATGTCACTTCCTCCAGGAAGCCCTGCCTGATGCTTCCTCCCTCCCTTCACCAACAAGTTTGGGTTCGTAGCCCCTTGTTTGTGGCTAAGCAACATCCTGTACTTCCCCTCCTAGCACTTATCACATCGTGTTGCAATTGCCTACTTGCTGGTCTGTTTCTCTTGCCCTTCCTCATACACTTTGTGTATCCCATGTGCCTTGAGCATCGGTATTTACAGAATGATATGTATTGAGTGGTCTGGCACGGATCCCTTTAAAAGAACAAAAATCTAACCTTCTGCGCCAACTATACTAGAATCAATGATTTCAAGCCATCGCCCTCCACCTTCCACTTCCACCTATTTAACAAGCCATCAAGAAAATGAACACTTGTTGAAGAAATACTGTATGCCAAGCACCAAGACAGGCCCTTTACATGTAAAACCATTTTCACAATTAGAAGGCTTAAAGCTCCTTGTCTAGACAGCACTTCGAAACTCAAAGCCTCTGATGTCCAGTCAGGCAGTGAACAAGCAAGGGGAAAGGAGTGATACCACAACTCTTTCCATCTTGATAGTGGCAATGTGTTAGTAGAGGAGGACCCCAAATAGCACCAGGCTCTGAGTCCCAGTATCTTCAGAGCCTGGCATGGAGCAGGAGCACAAATAAGATTTGTTGAGCAAATGAATGAATAGTTGAAGAGAGAACACAGAAAGAAATGGACTGGAAGCTGTGGAGACCCACATTTTTTCCCCGATCTGTCCTAATACATTTCCCCCACTTCCTTCAGTGTTGATAAGCAAAACTGGACACTGAAGTATTTTTGTCTTGGGCAGCTGTCCACACTGCCAGCCAAGACTGATCCTCACGATTTCTGCTCAGACTCCATTGACTAAAAATGGCTACACCTAGTCACAAGGGAAGCTGAGAAATTTCTAGTTGTGAACCCAGGAGGAAAAAAAAAAAAAACAGGTCTGGGGTGAACAGCCAGCAGTCTCTGCCTCAAGATACAAGGATCATCCTGCCTCTGCCAGTGTCCCTGCGTGGCCATGAGCTACCACAGGATCACTGGAGGCTCACTCTGGAAAGGCCCTTGGGGAGCATCTAATTCAGCTCCCTGATTTTACAGATGGGAGACTAAGGCCTAGAGACAGAAGGAATTCCTTCACTGTCACAGTTGTTTGGCGCTAGGACCACACTGTTTTTGCTTAATCATTCAGTGCTTTAGCCACAAAGTGGGTCTTTAAATGTTTAAAGAGAACCTTCTCATCACCTTCCTGAAAGTGCTGTGAAGTTCATATTTCCGTGGTAAAGAAGAAAGCGTTAAAAGCAATACAAATAAGGATGTTGGTGATGTAATGATTATTACAATGGTACGAAATGATTCTTTCTTCAGTTACTCAGAAGGTTATTCTGTGTCCTGTGGTGCCTAAGAGACTTCGTTATTAGGAACTTCAGCTACTCCCCACATAATACTGCAAAATCCTTTAACTGAACAAGTATATGAGGGGGGAAATTCTATCACCTTTGACAAAAGAATGAGTACTAATTGTGTAAAATTGTGCACTTAATTCACCTTCTTTGAACTTTAGTTCTTTCATCATCAAACTGAAAATGATAATACCTACCTCTCAGGTTTGTTATGGGGATTAAAGAAGAAATGTAAACCACTTGCTACTGTATTTGGCACCTAGTTGGGACACAATAGAAGTTAAGTTTCTGTTGTCACATAATTGCAATTCTTTCACGTAATGATATAATCACTCTCAAAAGGAGCATTTTCAACATTTAATCAACAAATACGATCTTTTCTTAATAGCTGCAATTGCTGAACGAGGTGCCTAGTATCCATAGAGAAAAAGAAAAGCATCTGTTCCAAGGGAGACTGAGCGGAAAGCATAAAGTAACAGCACTATGTGACAAGCTAACGGGACAGAATGGGTGGTGGGGTTGGAGGCGGGGGCTTAAAAGTCTGCTTAGGTGAGTGATGGAGGACTTCCTTGAGGTTATGTGCTTCATGGGGAAGGAGTAGCAGTTGGTCAGGTAGAAGGCAAACACGTGGGGAAGGACCCAGAAGCGTAAGGAAGCACGTTTTCTATAATGAAGGAGCCATTTTCGGTACTGCTGGAACAGTATGTATTTATGTATGTATGTATAAATAAATAAGCTTTAGCAAAGGAGGAGGGACAGGTGACTGTGACGGCAGGTGGGCTTTCGATTGATTTATCTTGCCAGAGATGGGGAGCCACTGAATAATTTTGGGCAGGGCGATAGAGCAAAAGGGGTAAATGGGAAGAAATGGGAGAACGAGGCTGCTGGGATTCCTGAGAGCCGAAGAGAGCCCTGGCTGGCTAAAGGCCACGCCCACCCCCCCTTCATTCAGTCATTCAAATAGTTACAAGGACCTGCAGGGTACCAGGCAGAATTCCAGGAGCTGGAAGTCACTCAGTGAGCAGGACTGGGAAGGTCTCTGTTCTAACGGCAGAAACTGATAGTAGATACACAAGTGAGCAAGCAAGGAAGTATCAGATTAGTGCTTCTTGGAAAATTAAACCAGGTGATAAAAGAGTCCCTGACGCACTGTTCCTCCTCCCCGCCCCCGCCCACCCGAATATTCACCGAGCCTTCTCTAGATCTAACTTTGGTTTCCCAAAGAGGCTGTGCTCCTGGGGGGGGGGGGGGGGGATCTCTAGGGTAAATAATTAACTCAGCTCTCTGGGTGCTTCCAGTAAGCCTTGCCTGCGTGGGGACAGTCAGACCTAAGTCTTCTCCAGGGCCTGGTCAGTTTGTAATCCTTGCTTCGGGACCCCGATTCTGCTACAAGTATCATGTACAAGGCTAGGGGAAGGTCACACCAACCTTGAGACCTTTCCTGATCGTTGTTCCCATGGTAACGTATGACGTCCCCTCTTGGCAACACCCCCCCCTCATATATATATGTATATATCTTTTAGAAGGGAAACATTTGATAGCGTGGTCGAAATTACCTACTCCTCTCCTCTGAAAGGTGCAAACTTTGAAAACACACCTGCCACTTCTGCCAGGAGCGCCCCCATTCCCCGCCTGAGCCTCGGGGCGGGGGTGGGAGGGAGCTGTTTGGGGAATCCTCGGGTCCGAGGTCCCCACTAGGGCTCTAAGGTATCAGAGCTCCTCAGCGCCAAAGGGATGCGAGCCAAGAACAAAAAACCAAACGTTGTAATATGTAGCGAAGACATTAGGGACAGAGAAAGAGGATTTCCCAGTGTGCACCCATGGTCTTCCCCGAGTTTGACACATTTACTCACCAGGAAGGGTTTTTTTTTTTTTCCCAAAAAGTTCTTTTTTTTGTTTTGTTTTGCTTTGTTTGAATTACGAAAAGTTTCAGAGACACAGGAAAGTTCTCTCTCTAGTTTAAGGGAAATCTAGTGAAAGCCCCAGGAGGGCCTTTCTGATTTTTGCCCAGCTTCTTTGGACTGTTTGATAGTCATAGTTCACCCTCTGGGGACTTTAGCAGTCAGTGATGACTAAATTAGGGCCCCTGCTCCGAGGAGTTTTAAATTCTGGTTGGGAGGAGAAGACGCTAAGGAAAATCATCTTTTCCTTCTTTTTTTAGCAGTTTACACCTCAGGTGCTTTTACATTCCTAATGCCGTTAAAATGATAAACTCAAAGCCCAAAGGAAATTTAGAGATTACCTGGGGGTTGAAGGGGAGAAGCAAATACCTGACATATACCTGCCACTTTCTATGTCCCTGCCCATGGTAGACATTGCTAATCGATCACTCATTTATTATCACTTATTTATTGGCCATCCTCCAAGTTCCACTCGTTATGTCAAGAATACAGCAAGAAACCATACAGACTTGTTTGCTACCCTTATGGACCTCCAAGGGGGAGAGAGACATTAAACAAATAATTACATGCATGGAAAGTGTTTTAAAAAGGCAGAGTGTGAGGGCAGACAAGGGCATCACATATCTGGAGTTAACCTGGGGGTGGAGTGGGGTCAGGAAAGGCCTCCCTGAGGAAGTGATGTATATAAGCTGAGGTCTAGAGGGTAAGGAAACTGAGTCTCTCTGAGGGTGGAAAAAGAAGCATTACATGCTGTTTATGGAAGGCGACATGGGTCACCGCATGCTCCATAGCTAAATGAGAGGGTATGGATACTAAATGAGGGGATAGTTGTCTGGAGAGAACCAGAGGTTGGTTTAGCCAGGCCTTGGAAGAAGAACCGGAGAGGGCTGGAAGGTCAGATTGAGCAAAGGTCTGATTAATTGTTTATCCACTCCCTTCCTAGTGTAGTATGCCCTCAGGGGCTAGTAAAAAAAAAAAAAGACTTTATAAATTATTGGCTATCTACTAAGAAGTGGCAATTCTCATGACTTCTCCCATGTTCCTTGTAAGATAAGTATAATTTTTCCAGTTTTACAGATTAAAAAAAGGAAAAAAAAGCCTGGGAGGACTACAGACACTTGATGAAGTTGGACGGCAAGTAGGCAACAGAGCTAGGATTTGAGCAGCTGCACTTTCCACAACTCCTCACTGTCCTAAAATTTCCAGACTGAGGGTTGCTCTAAAAGCAATCAAATAAAACTTGGAAAGCGACAGAGAGCTTTAATTTCAAAATATTACCGGGGGAAAGGGTGGGTAGAGATGCCCCAGGTGACTGAACACCAAGCCGCAGAGAAGCGTGTGGAAGAAAGCGAGGGGTGGCAGAGGGAGTGTGGGGAGGAGACGGGGAGTCAGGAGGCTTGAGAAGTGCGTCCCTGGGCTCCTCCACGACTGCGCTGCGGGGAGTTGCCCTGCTCTAACCACTACCCGGCCCGGTTAATCATTTCCTGACCTTCCTTCCCCCTTTCGCCCTGCCCGCAGGATTGCCACATCAGCCTCCCCCTTCCCCCTGCTCGCCTCCTGGCCCTCGAGCTCCTCCGCCGGGTTTTACAAGAAGCCCCAACTTTGAGGCAATATTGGTAATAGCCCCTGACGTCCTCAAGGCGGTTCCCCAGAGAGATCGAAGGCTAGCTGGGGCGGGGTGGGGGGCGGTTATGCCTCCCCAAGCGGCCCCTTAAGGGTTGCACTGTCCCCTTTTCCATAAAGAGGTCAAGGAGCTGGGGATCCAGTCCCCGCGCGGATTAACCAATTACAAACTCAGTTTCCCTCAGGCCAAAAAGAGTACGGCAACAGCAGCTGGCAGTGTGGTGCAAGGTTTAAATGAGATATTGTGTGTAAAGTGCTTGGCTAGAAGGCAATAGTGGGTGTTTAACACATGTTGAATCCCTTCCTTTTTTATCACCTGGTAACTCGGACTTTGCGCTCAGCAAACCTCCGCTCATAAATATCTCACTTGAACCTCCACTGGTGAGTGAGGTCTGAAAAGTCCAACCACGTGCTCCACGTAACGCAGATGGTGAGTCACAGTGAAAAGATTTGATCCCAGATTCGTGGGCGCCCCCGAGGGCCCACCCACGTAGTACCCAGGTGGCTGGCTGAAGGCCACGTGTTCAGGACCTGTAAGTGGGTCAGTATCGCACCTGTCACAGGGAGCCTAACACTAAATCGGGATTGCTCTCGGACCGAGGCAGCCCGCTGGGCCACCGGGAGCCGGTAACTTAACCTCTCTGAGCTTATGTTTTCATGTGTAAAATGGGACCTTTAGTGCCTGTTTGCCCGAGTGGTTTTATTTTCTTTTTCACACTTTTATGAGTGGCTAGATTTTCTACCACAGTGTCGTCAGACCACCACGCCACACGCAGGATCAGTCTTCTCTGAGAGAACTCCTTCCGCCACGGTAAATGCAGCGGACCTGCCCCGCGTGCCGGGGCTTGGCGCCCCACCCTTACCGGTGGGGTTGTGGGGTGGAGGGAGAAGCCGCGGTCGCCCCGTGCGGCAGAGTTGGGGAGCATTCGTGAACGCAGCCTGAATCTCTGGGCCACCCGCCCGCACGCTCCGGGACCCCACCCGGAGGGAGTGGGCGGGGGCGGGGCCTGTCTGGGGGCGGGGCCTGTCTGGGGCGGGGCGGGGCCGGCCTGGGAAGACGGAAGCCCTCCGCCTGGGGGTGGCGGTAGAACCCGGATCCCAGAATTCCACGTTCTTCGGAGCGGGGCTTCTGGAGACGGCGGGTGGGAAAACACGGCGCCCGGAAGCCTTTGCTTTCTTTGACGCAAGGGCTCGGGACGTAGCCGCCGTCGGCCGAGCGCCCGGCGAGGAGCGACCCCAGACGGAGCCTTCGGAGCCCCTCCGCCCACACGTCTCCAGGTCCCCGAGCCTCGGTCTTCCTCGCCTCCCTACTCGTGGTCATGGAGTGTCCGCACCTCAGCTCCAGCGTCTGCATCGCTCCGGACTCAGCCAAGTTCCCCAACGGCTCCCCGTCGTCCTGGTGTTGCAGCGGTGAGTGCGGCCCCGGGGCGGCCCTGCCGCGCACCCGAGGCCCCGGCCTCGCCGGGCCTGCCGTCTAGGGACCGCGGGCGGGCTGCGCGCGGACGCGGGAAGGGGTGAGGGCGAGCCGGGCCCGGCGGCTGGGGAGGGGTACGCGGTGAGGCGGGCTCGGGCGGGCGCGGCGGGTGGAGCGGCGGCGGCTCCTTTGTTTCCCGCGGCCCGACGGCCCGGCCGGCTGAGGAGAGGCCCGAGAGGGGCGGGAGCCAGCGGGGGCCACGAGCGCGTGGGGGCAGCGGCGGGCGGGGATCCTGGCAGGCAGCTGGCCCCCCCGCCCCGCCCTGCTGGGGGGCTGTGCTCGGCCCGGGTGCGGGGCTACGGGGGCGGGTGTCCGGCCCCCACGATGCGGCCGCACGTGTGGCGGGGCCCGGCTTTGCGTCCCTCCTCGGACTGAGGAGAAAAGCGCCGCTCTCCCGGCGCAGCTTTGTCTGGGCTGCGGGGCGCGCTGGGCCCCTTCGCCGCTTCCTCGGCCCCGCTTCCTTTCGTTTCCCTTCGCTTCCCGGCAGGCTCGGGCAACTCGATCCACGCCAGGTGGGAGCCCTCAGCCCCGAGAGGCGCTCGGAATTCGGAACTCGGGCGGCGGAGGTCGGAGTCTTTCATCAGCCAGGGAGGGTGAAGTTTGAAAACAGGCTGCAGGCTAAAAAGCTCAGGAGGCTGAGCCAGCAGCTGGTTTGGAGGGACCGCTCGAGTTGCCGTTCAGATGTTTTGGGTTGTCTGAAATTGGGTTAGGAGTCCCAGGTTCATGTGCCGTAGAACAGCTATTAGGTTTATGTAATGCTTTTGCGTTACTTCAGCATCTTAACTCCTTTGGCTGGGCTCTTTGGAAGCCCCAGTGCCCTCTTATTGTCTGCTCTAGCGACTTAGGATCGCACCAGCCACACTGCTTTGATTACTTCCTGGTAGGGCCCTGGTGCCGCCGCTAGAGTCTTTGTTTATTAGCTTTGAGATGATCAATGGTAGCTTGAGGTGTAGTGTAAAATTTGAATTGTGCATTTCAAAAACCTTAAGTTCATTTGAAGAAATAAAGGAAAAGAGCAATGGTACGATTTAGGTATGTGACATTTTTCGTTGCGGTTTGGAGCTGGGAAGGTAGTTTGGAGAATGCCTTAACACTTTTGACAGGTTACTTCTTAAATGGTGATTATGTCCTTGGAGAGAAACATCGGCAGCGCCACAAAGAAACAAGTATTCTACAGTTAAGAATAGAAATAACTGCGGTTTTTTTGAGCTCTCAAAGGTTTGATGCTTTGCTTGGCTTTGTAAAGTCAGATTATCTTTTTCTGCGTGAAGCCTTTAAAGATTAACTGGTTAATTGGCTTTACAGTGCAGTATTGCAGTTTTTTTAATGAGGGTGCAGAAACCTGCATAAATTAGCTCTCACCTAAGAATTTATCTTCCACAGTGAATGTTGAGTATGGAAAAACAAATAAGGAGTATCAAATTGCTTTTCAAATTGAATGGGGGTGCCTTAGCTGTAATTGTAGCTATAGCTATGGTGCTAAAACTGTAACTTTCAATTTTTTTTTTCCCCAAGAGATTAAAAAAAAACCAAATGACCGAAGTAAACACTAGGAAGAGCATATCTCATGAGGAATGATGCTCTTGCTCATCTGTATATTCAGGGATACTAAGGGGACAGTGCACTACTAGCTTTAGGTAAACTCACATCAAATTTAAAGATGGCCTCACTGGGCACAAGCATCTAAAAAAGGAAGAGAGTTTATGCAAGTGGCAGATATCCTGTTGTGAGTCAATCTTGCCTTTGTCAGTCAGGGAGTCCACTTGACTTGTGGAAAAGAGTGCAGAAAACTGAGTATCTCTTGAGGAACTTAAAGTAAAATGGAACATAACTAAGAGACTTTTGCTGATAGCAACAGCAAAGTAGTATTTCTAGTGGTAAGGATGGGGTCATTTCTCTCCTAGGAGAAGGATGGCGTCTTTGCATCTTACAACAAAGTTTTTTTCTGACATTGGTATACAAGGGTGGTTAGTCATGTAGTTGGATTTGTAGAACCAATAAAGCTCGTTTAACAACTTTATGTGGCTTTTTTTCTTCTGTCCATATTTTGTGAATTGAACCCATTTCATGTGGGCTCCCATTTTAACCTGTTGACATCCATTCTTGATATAATCTCGTATTGTATTGAGCTTGATCTTGTTCTTGCCTGCCTGTTTCAGTGATTAAATGATTAGTAAATTTGTGAGCTCTTAACTAATTCATCATCTTGGAGTAATATGTATTCTGGCATTTATTGCCTAACACTCTTGGATTTCTTTTCTTTTTTCCTTTTCTTTTCTTTCTTTCTTTTTTTTTTTTTTTTTTGGAGTAGTGGACCAAAAGGGTAGCCAGTGTGTTGAATAATGCTGTGACCGGGTATTGAGTCTGATTACGTTCTTATTAAGGAGGGAAGAAAAAAATCCCTGTTTTGGCAGTAGGACAATAAAAGTAATGCCCTTGCCTTGTTTTTTTTGGGAGCCTGCAATTACACCACGGTGAAACAGCCTTAAGGCAAACAAGCAAATTGCAAAAGGCCAACATCCTAGGCTCTCCTAGCTAGCAATACATCCTTGAACAAGTAGTTCTTTTTCTTTTGAGCATCAGTTTCTTATGTCATCTTATGTAAAAAAGGAGTAATACTTCACATTTACTTCACAGGTTGCTGCTAAGATGAACAAAGTAATTTTTTTGTGAAGATGTTGGGAAACTCTTTTAACACTATGGAAGTAATAGGTGGCATTACAGGCCAGAACATTTTTATAAATAGGACTCCTCATACTTAAATATCTAAAGGCCCTTAAATAGGGCCTAGGACAGACTGGCTTTATGCCGAATTATGCTTGCAAGGAGATATATTACTCAACAAGATTAGGGGGTGTAAGAAGTAATTATACTTCAGCATTGACTTGAGCTTCTTATCTATGGAAGGCACTGTGTGTTAGGTTATGTAATTGTGTATTGCAGTTCTTCTCAAGCTTTTTGTTCTCAGGACCCCTTTATACCTAAAACTTACTGAGAACTCAACCTTTGTATGGCTTGTATCTATTGATATTTGCTGTACTAGAATTAAAACAAAAATTTTAAATGTATTTTATTAAATCATTTACAAATAACAGTAATTAATCTGTTACCTGTTAATAGAGATAGTGGTTTATAGAAAATAACTATACTTTCAAAACAAAAATTTTATGAGGAGAGTGGCATTATTTTACATTTCTGCAACTCTGTTGTTTAGCTTAATAGGAAACAGCTGCATTTTCATATCTTCTGCATTCAGTCTCTTGAGGTATCATACATCATGTAGACTCTGGAAAACTCCACTGCACCCTTGTGAGAGAATGAGGGTAAACAATATAAGTAACATCTTAATATTATTCATGAAAATGTTTGACTACACATACTGCCCCCGACAGGGTTTTGGAAACTCTTAGGGGTCCAGGCCCACACTTTGAGAATCTACTAATATACATCTGTAGTAGCAGTGAAGGATAACTGCTCTAATTAAAATAGCTTTAAAAAATTAGAGAAATCCTAAAGGCTAGCAACATGTATGTCTTTGCAGAGACTTACAGAGTTTTTAAAATACATTAGCTGGGAACCGATCTAGTTCTGTTGGGGTCATCATCCCTCCTCTCAAAAAAGTTACAGTCTAGGGGCACCTGGGTGGCTCAGTGGGTTAAAGCCTCTGCCTTCCGCTCAGATCATGATCCTAGGGTCCTGGGCTCTCTGCTCAGCAGGGAGCCTGCTTCCTCCCACTCTCTCTGCTTACTTGTGATCTCTGTCTGTCAAATAAATAAATAAGATCTTAAAAAAAGATTTTTAAAAAAAGTTACAGTCTAATCTAGTTGGTGAGAGGAAGCTAACAGGTTAGTAGATAAATCCATGTTGTGGTTTAAGGTAAATGTTGAAAATAGCAATTTCCTAATAAGGTAAAAACTGATTTATGTTTAATCTTTGCTAAAGGCATTCTCATTTTAAGTGAAAATTTTTAACTAAAAACTGGGACATTCTCTCAAGAGTTTTGTTATGTGCACATACCAGATGTTATTTTCAGAAGCTGGAGACTTGGGCATTTCTTATTTTTGTGGGTAGAAGGACTGAACCAGTGGTAAAATACAGGGGAAAGAACGCAAATTGTTTAAAATGATGCCCTAAACACAACTGTTTTAATAACTAAAGAAAGCCAAAGAATAAGCATTTGGACCTCAAGGGTTTGTGTGAAATAAAATAGCCAATTAAATTGGAGATATTTTAATAGCATAGGCATGAGAATTTTCCCTGATTAATTCTTTGAAGAGCTGAGAATGCCTCTTTAATTTTCCAGTAAACAGTTGCCCTCACATTATTCTACCCAGGAAGAGCAAATATAAAAGAAGTAAATGTTCTGCAGTTTGGGGTGGATATTAGAGATAATCCTGCCTTTTTTTTTTGACGCTCCATTTAGTAAGCTAAGGAGCTATTGATCCTTGCCAGTGGTAATAAATGTGTAATTTGTAGTAAAGCTTGTGATAAAGGTGAGAAATTACCTTGATCTGGTGGTAGGTTATTTTGTATCATATTTCTCTCACAACCCTCCATCTAAAAAAGACTCTTGACCAGTAGATTACATTTTCTAAACAGGATCAGTCATTTGTTCATCCTTAGGTCACATGCATTTACTGCTTTTTGGTAGCACTGTTTGAGGTATTTATTAGGTGCTTAGCATGTAACAAGACACTCAGTAAATATTTGCTTAATGAATGAAGGAACTTTTCTTCCATTTAGATCATGGCTGGAATGGCCTTAAACTTCCATGCTGAAAATAAACACAAAGTGAACTTTCCTGTAGAATGCTTTCACCAGTCCTTTCTCCCAGTATTTTCCTCGGTAACATAAACTTTGACTGGATTATGAGCAAGTGGCCTTCTGCAATGTTACCACAATGAAATTGAATTCTTTTGACATTATTTGTTTATAGATGGGCAGGTGAACATTTTAGTGTATATGTGGGTGGGACAGTTAAAAATCAATGGACAGGTGATACTTTATCACATTAATTCTGGAGGTTAACATTTGAATTTTATATATACTTTTCTGAAGAACTTAAACTTCATTGGTAATAATTGTAAGCTTAGGTCAAATGTAATTGTTTTTCTAGTTTTTCTGGCAGTGCTGCCCCTTCCCCCCAGAACCTTAAACCAGCCTCAGCAAAGTCTCTAAATAATTGGTGGTAGATGTGAAAGATCTAGAGTCTAGAATGTGCTCCATGTGTTTGTTGGAAGAGGCTGTAGTCTAGGCATTGAGCCTAACATTTTGCTGTTGTGAAGTTTTGACGCATTGATCAGAAGTCATTTTCTAAATGGCATTCTTAGTAGTATACAAAGAATATCCTTCATGTCCAAAGCAGAAGTAAGGATGGAGTTGAGGGGAGATGTGAACTCTTTGTTTAAGTTTCCCATTATTCATTTATTTTCAAAATAATTCCTTCTCATCATTATTTGCTTTTATAGGATTAGCCTTAGGCTTTTATAACATCCTACTTTCCCCCCAATTTATGCAGTTTCCTTCTTTGCTGGAATTTAATAGATTCATTTTTGGATTGTTGAAACTAGATTTAGAAATACATTTTATAGTATTTGTAACTCAGTAAGCAGAATAGTGAGTAATTTAGCTTGTAGCTCAGTGAGTAATTTAAATTCCTGTTTTAAAATTTAATTGAGTACCTCTTCCATCAGGGAGTAATTTCCTTTTACATTTCCCCCTAACTTTGTTTTTTCTTTCTTTTGGAGCTTTTCTGTGTTTCTTGAGCTATTTTATATATTTTTCCTTCTTTGAAAAAAAGTGTTATTTCCCTTTGATTAGGCTGCAGTTTCCCACCAACATACTGATGGGTTTTGTGTTCAAACTAGGCCTTGGAATAGAGTTGGGTAGGTAGTTTATCAGTGCTTGAAGTGGAAAATGTATACAGCTTAGTGTATTTTAGTGTTTCATGTTTATTCATAGCTCCTTTAGACATTAGAGCAACTGCATTCTGGGTGTTTTAATAGAGCTTTCCTGGACAGATGGCTTAGAAGGCCGTACTTAGGTTCTCAGCAGGGGCTAGTACTTTTTGGAGGGTATGTCATGAAGCTTACCTTGATTGACAGTTTAGAATGGTGAGAATAGCATTAATATCAGTAACAGCTTTTTCATCTTACCTAGAATTTTTTTTGTGCCAGGACCTCTCAAGGTGCTCTGTGATTCATACGTCTGATTTAAGAATGTAGATAAGGGTAGGTATCTTTTAGATTGAAAGGAAATTTACCTAAAACTTGTTCATTGCCATTGTATCCTGAAATCTTTTGGGGGTTTCGAATGATCTTTGGCTTGAAAACTTGTATGTAGAGATCATCTTTTAACTGCTGTGAGTCTACAGATTTTAGTATCTATAGTAATTCCAGATGTTTCCTCATCTATTAGTTTTACTGAGTAGGAGGAGAATGGAGAACAACATAAAGTAACTTCAAAGAAGTTTGCTAGCGTTTAATCCTGACTAATTTAATTAACTGCCCATCCTTGTAGTTTTTCCTGTTTTATGGATTGTGAAACTGAGACAGAGATTAAGAGAGTTGCTTAAGATGCTTGGGGGTATTAGAGATAGCCCAAAGCTTGGACTCAAATACCATTCAAACCATACTTTTAGCTTGCCTTTTAAAAAGCAGGGTCTTTATTTTGTCATCCGGTAACTTAGTGCTTAATAATTTAAAGGATTTAAAGTGTTTAAAATAATTCCTTTGAAGATTTTGACATGAAATACGTTTTAAATTCCACAATTTGAAAATAATTTTAAAATTCTGTATTTGATTAGTAGTTCCTCTCCCTGTTTATTGATTAAAGTACAGGCAAGTTGGAACAAGATTGGTAATATGGTTGGAAGAAAACTGCTGTTTTTGAATTTCTTAACTTCATTACAGTTCACAGATCTAATTTTTTTTGTTGGCTGTAATTCATATTACTTTAATTCAGATATAATAAATGAGCTTTCTCAATGTAGCCATGGATAAAATGTAGTTAGCTTTTGCTTATTTTTTAAATGTGCTTCTGTTCTTGACATTGCCCCTTCTCATTTTTTTATTTTATTTCTAGGAGAGGAGTTTCTTCTTGGAGTTAGTTTTCTTGTGGGACGGGGAAGGGAGGGAATTCTTGAGATAGGGAATTTTTCTTTTGCTTCTGGTAGCTCAGAGGTTATTTGAATCTTTGCTTTTAGGCCAGTGTACTTTGTTGATTCCATTTAGTTATATTCTAAGATTTTCCAGTTGTATTTCTTGTAAAAGTTAATTATAGTCTTTAGAGTACAAAGTTTAAAACAGATTTCCCTCTCTTAAGTACTGACAAGTATGTATGTGTGCTGGTTATAGATGCATAAAATGCAGATGAGCTTAGAGAGGCAATTTCACGTTTTGAAAACTATTATTGAAATTAAACTTGGACATTAAAAAATGAAGTTTATAGTTATCTTAATGTTTGTGTGAGCTGAGTGCTTCATGATGAATAAATGCTAGGTGAGAATTGAGTTTTATTTTTAAAGATTTATTTATTTATTTTGGAAGAGTGCACACAATCAAGCTTGGAGGGGGAAGGACAGAGGAAGAGGGTCTTAATCAGACTTTGTGTTGCACTGAGCGGGGAGCCCCACTCAGGGCTCCATCATATGACCCTGAGATCAGGACCTGAGTGGAAACCAAGAGTGGGCACTCAACTGACTGAGCCACACAGGCGCTCTTGAGAGTTTATTTTTATGATGAATAGCTCATATGTTTGAAAAGATATAATCTACTGGATTTTACCTGAAGACTTTGTATTCTGCTTTAGGATTAAGTAGCTCTATCAGTGGGCTGTTTTCCATTTTGAGTAGACATTCAGTCCTGATATTTTTTCTTTGTTGTAGTTAGGTTTAAGGTAGCTCTATAGAAATCTGCTTGCCTATTTATCCTTGATGCACCTTGAAGACTCTTAATGTTTTAATAGACTGTTCATATACTGTCTCATCACCAGGAAGAGCCGGCTGGTTATTAACTATCATATTCCTGCAGGTTTAATTTAACTGACTGTAAGATGCTGCACTTATTGTTTTAGCTTCTTTAAATTTTTGTCCTTACTGACCATGCTCAGATATTCTTTTTTTAAACAGTAGATTATTATCCATTCCTTTGTTTTGAACATTTGTTGCACAATATTAAGATGGTAATATTTTAAGCAAAGTTTTTGAAGATCATACTGCTATTTCAAGGAAACAATTTTTGCCGTAGAATGTTTCCCTGGGAATATTGATAGATAACATGTTAGAGAAATGCTCTCATATAATACTTTTTTTTGAAAAGAACTATTTAAAACTTAGAGTCTCTGGGACTAGTACTTAGGTTATTGATTGAAGATTTTTAATTTTAGTTCCACACAGTAAAATGTCCTTTGATTTAATCAAGATTAAGTCTAGATTCCACCTGAATTATTTTGAATGTTAATTGTGAGATGCATTAGCATTGGACAAATTGCTCTGTACCAGCTAAGGACTCAAGCTTCACCTTGTATGTGTGCAGTAGCTCCCAGATCTCAACATTCATGACATGAGAATTTAATTCTGAGAGCTTTATGTACTAGATCAGTTTCATTTCAGTTATTTTAAATGCTTTGTGTGTAGTCTTTTTGGAAGCTCATTTTAAAACATTTTTAGGGGGCACCTGGGAGGCTCAGTGAGGTAAAGCCTTTGCCTTCGGGTCAGGTCATAATCCCAGGGTTCTGGGATCGAGCCTCTTATCGGGGATCTCTGCTCAGTGCCTGCCTGCTCCCCGCCCCCCCGCCTGCCTCTCTGCCTACTTGTGATCTTTGTCAAATAAATAAATCAAATCTTTGAAAAAAAATAACACTTTTAGGCTTTTGTGTTTTTTTTTTCTTTGAACAATTAATAGATATTTTGGGAGAAATGTGGGTCAGATTTTAAATTTGTGTCTACTGATTATAAAAAAAAAATTCAGGCTCTTGGTTTTTGTTAAAAATTACAACAGCTATAGGAGTTTTCAGGTTCCTCTTTTCTGTAATATTCGTTATCTAGCCTGTTAAGCAGAGATAAGTATGTGCCCAATTTATATTTTTTCTTTCCATTTCTTCATAAATAGTCACATTGACTTCAGGTCAATAAAGAGTTTCCTAGCACACCAGTAAATACAAGTGTGGTATTCTCCACCCCCATGGCTTTGTGCTTTCCTGCTTTCCTTTATTATATTATCATACAAAAAAAGGAGGAGAGTCATACAATGCAGACATTAAACCTACTGTTCTCTGAGTAAAGTCTTTGATAATGAGAGGTTCCTAAACCTTTTATTTATTTATTTATGGGTGGGAATGCTTCATTCATATATATATGAATCTTATATTGCATATACTTGCTATTGTTTTGAAATAATAGTTGTGTGGTATTTATATTTATGACCTGATTATTTCTTTTGAAGATGCTGCTACTGTTTAACCATGGATTTATTTATTTAGGCTGTTGGCAAAAGTACGGAATAGTGTCAGATCTTACTATATTAAATAAATGGAAATATTGGATGTTAGAATTATTCTTAAGTGATCCATGGCTTTTGTTTTCATTTTGCATAATCTGCTTTGTAGGGGAAGTTATTTTCAAAGCATTATAAACTCTTGGTGATTTTTCTATAGTTATTTGTGTTTGGTCTTCCAGAGGCAGAGTGGCCCATTTGACTCTGCTTTGGTAATCTGCCTTGGCTTTAGTAGTTTTAAGCGTCCTCCTCACTACCCTTTCCCCTCATTTGGAGTTAGAGGCACAGTTCCAGTATTTAGTTGAAGGCTGGTAGAGTAGATATAGCATAATAACTTCATTAGGTTTTTCACCAAAGTAGGTCTGAAGAAGTCAGATTTGTGATTACTGTTTTGGGGATTATGTAGTTTCACATACATTGTTTCCATATGTTGTTTTCATTTCATGTTGAAAAGTGATTTCAGAAATTTCAAAATAGAATAAAATGCTTGAGCCAATGAGGAGACCAGCCTTATGGATCAGAATTTGCCTCTGTGTGGGAAGTCAGCAGGACCAGATGCTCTCTCTTTTCTAGCTCTGTAGGTAACTGGATCTGTTAATATATAGATGACACATTTTGGCCAGTTTTGAAATTACATTCTGTAGTAAAGGACACATACCATTAGCCCTGCAAATTCTGCTTATAGTACACAGGGAATTCAGTTGGTGCTTAGCATACCTCAAATGATAAACTGCTATTGTAATTTTTATGCCAAGTGAGAGATTTAAAAAAAACTTTTTAAAAGATTTTATTTATTTATTTGTCAGAGAGAAAGATAGTGTGTGTCGGGGGGGGGGGTGGCAGGCAGAGGGAGAAGCAGGCTCCCTGCTGAGCGAGGAGCCTGATGCGGGAATCAGTCTCAGGGCCCTGGAATCATGACCTGAGCCAAGGCGGATGCTTAACCAACTGAGCCACCCAGGCGTCCCTGAAAAATTTTAATTCCAGTATGGTTAACATACAGTTTTATACTAGCTTCAGATACACAATACAGTGATTCAGCACTTCCGTGTATCACCCAGTGCCATGTAATAGATTTTAGAAATAATTTTTTTAAGATGAAAAAAAATGGTGTGGGCAATTGCATGAATTGATAGGATTTTATCATTTTAAAGATTAATTCATGGGGTGCTTGGGTGGCTCAGTGGGGTTAGGTGTCTGACTTCGGTTCAAGTCATAATCCCAGGGTCCTGGGAGTGAGCCCTGCATCAGGCTCCCTGCTCAGCCGGAAGCCTGCTTCTCCCTCTTCCTACCTCCTCACCCCTGGTTGTGCTCGCTCGCTCTCTCAAATAAATAAATAAAAATCTTTAAAAAAAAAGATTAATTGATGTTTTCAAAAAGTAATACATAGACACAGTTAAGTGATCATATCAGAAGGTTTATTTATTTATTTTTTTTAAAGATCATGACCTAAGCTGAAGGCAGATACTTAACTGACTGAGCCACCCAGGTGCACCAGTATCAAAAAGTTTAAAACACAGCAGCGATTTCCCACCCCTTCACCTTCAGTCGTACTGTCCACAGACAACCACGCTAAGGTCTATTTAGTTTTCTCTCTCATGCAGGTAAATACCTGTATACTTTTTTTTAAGGTTTAATGTATTTATTTGAGAGTGAGCGAGAGCAAGCAAGAGAGAGAGGATTTTTTTTCTTTAAAGATTTTATTTATTTGTCAGAGAGAGAGGGAGAGAGAGGGAGAGAGAGCGAGCGAGCACAGGCAGGCAGAGTAGCAGGCAGAGGCAGAGGGAGAAGTAGGCTCCCTTCCGAGCAAGGAGCCCGATGTGGGACTCCATCCCAGGCGACTGGAATCATGACCTGAGCCGACTGGGATCACGACCTGAGCCGAAGGCAGTCGCTTAACCAACTGAGCCACCCAGGCGTCCCGAGAGAGAGCATTAGTGGGAGGGTAGGGGCAGAGGTAGAGGGAGAAGCAGACTGCCTGCAGAGCAGGGAGCCCAGTTCAGGGTTCTCTCCCAGGACCCTGAGATCATGACCTGAACCAAAGGTAGATGCTTAACTGACTGAGCCACCCAAGCGCCCCAATACCTGTAAACTTCTAAGTAATACACTCTTATTTCTTTAAAATTTATCACTTTTAGGCTTTATTCCTTCACATCTTGCTGTGGTAAATGAGGACATTAATGTGTTTGTACCATTCTCCCTTCTGCTCCCTTTTCCATTTCTCAGTATAACTCGATTACAGGTTTTGGTTAACATGGAGATTACTTTTTCTTGAATTTTATTTTTTCTTGAGTTAATAATTGCCTTTTTATTTTTATTTTTTTTTAAGATCTTATTTTTGAGTAATCGCTGCATTCAGTGTGGAGCTCAGACTCACAACCCTAGATATCCAGAGTCGTGTGCTTTACTAACTGAGCCAGTCAGGTGCCCCAATAATTGCCTTTTTAAAAAAGTTTACCTTCTACATATTTGCTCCTAAATATACTTATAAATCTGTTGTATGTCTATGAATATTATTTTTCAAGCACTTAAGTGTATAGATAATCTCTTAGTGCTATTTTTCCCCCCAACACCTCCTTTCCAGCCTCCTCTTCCTCCAATTTGAACTAATCGTTCTCTAGGCCTATTGGACAGTTTTTATCCTCTGATTCCCTTGCTGTTCTCTTGTATTAGATCTCTCATTTCCTGGATCTCATGTCTTTCTCTTTGTTGATTTATTAGCCTGTTTTGCTGTAATTTATCATCCCACTCCCTTCTAATAGGAGGCAGATTTTTGACCCCATGCAAGTCTGACACTTTTATTCTAATTTTGTACTTGATTGCTTGACAACTATAGAATATTAGACAAGATTTTTCTCTTAGAGATATGAAAGTGTTGTTCCTTTGTTTTTAGGCTTCCAGTATTGCTGTTGAGAAACCTGATGCCATTCTGATTACTGTGCCTTCATATATTATATATCTTTTTATTCTTTCTCTTGGAAGCTTTTAGGATATTCTTCTTATCCTTAGTTTTCTAAAATCTCAAAGTGATGTGTGTTGGCATGTGTAGTTTTTCTTCTATTGTGATGGGTACTCAAGGGGCCTTTCAGTCTCTGTGTTTGATAGCACGCTTATCTTTCCATACTGCATCTATTAATTTGTTCTTTTTTCTTTTTGGAACTCCTATTGAATGTTAGGTGTCTTAGGTAGAACTTGCGATTTTCTTATCTTTTTATTTCTTTGCCTTTTGGTTCTAGTTCTGAGATATTTCCTTGATTTTTTTTCCTCCTCACGCCTTCCATTGAATTTGGATATTTAATCATATTTTTAATTTTTCAAGAACTTTTGCTTGTTTTTCTGATCATTGCTTCTTCCTATATCCCATTGCTATTGTTTTGCAGTATTTTTTCCTATTACTCCAGGGTTTTAGAGTTTGTTTGTTTTAAAGTTTTTCTGTGCTCCCTACATTGTTTCTGCTTCCTCTGGATTCTTCTTTTTCTTTTGTTTCATTTTGTTTTCAGTGTCTACACCCAGTGTGGGGCTCAAACTCAATGACCCCGAGATCAAGAGTCCCATATTCCAGCAACTGAGCCAGCCAGGTGCCTCTTCTTCTTTTTCTTTTTAAAATGATTCTCTCCAGGCTCCTGGGTGGCTTACTTGGTTAAGTTTCTGCCTTTGGCTCAGGTCATGATCCTGGAGTTCTGGGATTGAGTAGTCCTGTGTCATCAATTCTGTGCTCAATGGGGAGCCGCCTTCTCCCTCTGCCCTCATCCTGCTTGTGTGTGCTCTCTCTCTTTCTCTTTCAAATAAATAAATGAAATCTTAAAATAAAATTATTCTCTCATACTAGAGATTTTTTTCAAGGATTTGTTTTATCTTTGTCTGTCTTCAAATGAGTGAGGCACTAAAAAGCTCTGTCCGTGGGCTTTACTGTGAGATGGGAGAACAGGCTGTCTTCTTCACTGGAGGTAACACTGAAGATGTCTGTATGAGAACTTCTTTAGCTCTGTTGAGTTTTTCAGTCTTCCCTCTAGGGGCTGTACACCTGGCCACTGATGTTCTGACATCAGGGTATAGAAAGTTCCATGATTCAGTTGTTCCTTATAGCCCTTAGATCCGTTGTTTTCAATCCTGTCCTTCCCCTTGCTGTCTACTCTGCCCAGTGTCCCTAAACCGAGTCACCTCCCACCTGCATTCTTCTCTGCTGGCAGTTAGGTTGTAACCTCCTTTGCACTACCAAGATTATTACTGCTCCTTTAACTACTTCCTGGCTTCAAAAAACATGTTGAAATCTCGTGTGCTTTGATTGCCTCACATGTTCTCTTTATCCTTGTATCTGTTTAATTCCTTTATTGTCATTTTCATGGATGTTAGAAAGGAGAGGAGAGAAGAGAGAAGTTGGTTTGCCATGTTTTATTTGATGTCTCTTTTTTTTTGAGAGAGAGAATATGGGAGGGGGGATTGAGTCGGGGGAGGGGCAGAAGGAAATGGGGAAACAGAATCAATCCCAAGCAGGCTCCACACCCAGCCCCAAGCCTGACCTGGGGCTCAATCCCACTGCTTTGAGATCACTGCCTGAGCCATTAATCAAGAGTCAGTGCTGAACTGACTGAGCCACCCAGGTGCCTCTTAGTGTCTTTTTTGTTTGTTTGTTTTAAAAGATTTATTTATTTATTTATTTATGTGACAGACAGAGATCACAAGTAGGCAGAGAGGCAGGCAGAGAGAGAGGAGGAAGCAGGCTCCCTGCTGAGCAGAGAGCCTGATGTGGGGCTCAATCCCAGGACCCTGGGATCATGACCTGAGCCGAAGGCAGAGGCTTTAACCCACTGAGCCACCTAGGCACCCCCTTAGTGTCTATTTTTAAATGAAATATTTTAAATCCGTTTTAGGGCAAGATGCTTTGTCCTATCAAAAATGGTTCTAATTAGTTACATTCAGATAGTTAAATCATTAAAACTGAAATTTTGCATTACTCTATTTGAGTAAAAGATCAAACTCAGATTTACCTTCTGTTATGGACAGAGCAAAATAGTGTTGCTTTTATCAGAGTCAGCAGAAAGAGTAGGTAGACCAGAGGGTTTGACTCTGTTTAGGAAGCCAAATCACAAGCCAGACTTTGGATATGTAAAAGAAATGCAGTTGTAAGGTCATTTGAACTACTGTAATTAGTATGTTATATTTTTACTGTATTAGTTCATTATCCATCAATTTAGTGGAGTTAATCCTGGGTTCATAAAACTGTTTGCCTCTACACATTGATAATTTAAACTTTTCCCTTGTGTTTTGGTTTTTAAAAAAAGTTCTTAATTAGAAATAAAGAATAAAACTTTTTTAATTTCAAATTTTTATTTTGATATCATTCTGTACTTAAAGAGTCATTGCTAAGAACAGTACAAAGAACTCCCATCTACTCTTCTTTTCCCCAAGTTTTTATTTAAATTCCAGTTAGTTAACATTCAGTGTAATACTCATTTCAGGTGTAGAATTTAGTGATTCATCACTTTTGTACAACAACTGGTGTTTATCACAAGTGCATTCCTTAATCCCCATCACTTATTTAACCCATCCCCCCACCAACCTCCCCTCTTGTCACCATCAGTTTGTTCTCTCTATATAGAGAGAACTCTATATATTTAAGAGTCTTTACCTAGATTGACCAGTTGTTAATATTTTGCCCCATTTTTGTTATCGTTTATGTACACATCCTCACTTTATGTATTTTCTTCCTGAGTAATTTGCAGGCAAAATACTCCTTTTCCATAAATACTTGTTTTTTTCCCCCAAGAACAAGGAGTTTCTTTTCAGTAAACATAGGATATTGATCAAAGTCAGACATTTAATACTGATAGAGTAGTATTATCTAATGCATGTTCCATATTCAGATTTCTCCAGTTGTCCCAATAATGTCCTTTATATATTTCCTTTATAGCAGTTTCCCCTTTGTGTTACAGCTGCCTACCTCCTCCACCACATCTAATCCAGGATCATGCGTTTCATTTTATTGTCATAATGGTTTAGACTTCTTTAATCTGAAACAGTTCCTTGGTTTTTATCTTTCACATCATGGTATTCTTAAATTCATTTTTAAATTTTTTTTTAGAATTTATTTGAGAGAGAGAACAGGCACACACATGAACTGGAGGAGGGGCAGAGGGAGAGGGAGGGAAGCAGACTCCCTGCTGAGCCCTTCCTCGGGCTCCATCCTAGGACCTTGAGATGGTGACCTCAGCTGAAATCAAGAGTCCCACTTTAAACCGACTGAGCCACCCAGATGTCCCCGAGATTGTGGTATTTTTTTAAAGAATACATGCCAATTATTTTTATAAAACATACTTCATTTTGAGTTCTTCTGATGTTTCCTCGTGATTTGATTCAGGTCATGCATTTTTTTTGGTAGGAATACTACAAAAGTAATGTTGTGTCTTCTCAGGGCATCATATCAAGAGGTTTGTGAGGTTGGTTTGTCTCGTTTTTGGTGATGTTAACTTCAAATATTAAGGTAATATTTGCAGGGTTATTCCACTGTAAAGTTACTATTTTTCCCTTTGCTATTAGTAAGTATCTTGTGAGAGGTACTTTGAGATTTTGTGTATATATCCTGTTCCTCACCAGGCTTTCACCCAATAACTTAACATCCATTGATGATTCTTTTTTTTTTTTTTTTAAATATTTTATTTATTTACTTGACAGAGAGAGAGATCACAGGTAGGCAGAGAGGCAGGCAGAGAGAGAGGAGGAAGCAGGTTCCCCGCTGAGCAGAGAGCCTGATGCGGGGCTCGATCCCAGGACCCTGAGATCATGACCTGAGCCGAAGGCAGAGGCTTTAACCCACTGAGCCACCCAGGCGCCCCCCATTGATGATTCTTGACTGAATCACTTATTACTAGGATAGTTGCAAGAAGTTGAATTTTTTTTTAAGATGTTGAATTTTTAACTTTATTTTTTCTAAATATATTAGTATTCTGTAAGGAAGAGCTTTCCTTTCCCTCCCACTTATTTGTTTATTCATTTATGGTATTAGTATGGACTCACAGATTTTTATTTTATTCTTTGATATCATTATTATTTTGAGGCCCGAATTATCATGGCTTTGGCTGGTGGGAGTGACCTAAGCTGGAATTTGGACATGTCCCTATTGTTCTTTGAGCTCTTTCTTTTGGACACAAGATACTCCAGGCTCATCTTGTACTCAGCCTACCCGAGCCTTGGAATCAGCCATTTTTCCAAGTATCCCTTATTCTGTTTAGTGGGGAATAATGTTTGTAAATTAAGATCTCTTAGCAGATAAGAGCTAAGAAATATAAATAAATACAGATGTCTGTGTGTTTGTGTGTGAGAGAGAGAGAGAGAGAGAGTTCATATTAATACTTATAATTTCAATTCAGCACCACAGGTCTGGTCTTGCCCCTTTTATTATTTGTAATGCTCTTCTCCAGCATTGAAAATCTGGGTCCCATTATCCTCAGCATATGTACTCATTTGCTCTGTGCCATAATCAGAGAAAGTAATTCCAGAACTGCTAACCCATACCATTGTAAAGGAAACCCCCTTGAACTAGAGTTCAGTATTTGTTTATGGTTCTTTTTGTCTATGTACTGGCAATATGTAAAGTATTATGTTCAAAAGTCGTTTGAGTTACTTTCCCTCCATCTTTTAATACACCTATTTATTTGGCATGTAGTTGGGTTCATTTGTGTTTGATTTCCATTTTGGATTTTTTTCCACCTCTTCCTTAATGATTCTTGTTTGCCTTTTTGAGTGCTTAAAACATTAGCATAGTTCAGAAGCTAAAACTATACTGAGAAGTTTACTACCCAGTCCTTTCACTCACTGCCACCAACTCTTGTAGACAATTATTCTGATTTATTCTTCCTGTGTTCTTCTCTCTAAAAAGGTAGCAGACTAAGTATATATTTTTGGACTTTGCCTCTTTCATTTATCATTGTATCCTGTATATCACTCTTTGTTTGTATAAATTTTCCTTATTATTTTTTAATAGCTTCATAGCACTCCATTTGTGAATGTGTCACAGTGAATTCAACCATTCTCCTATGTTTTGGATCCTTTATTTTAGGTTGTTTCCAGTATTTTACATTTACAAATAATGCTGCAACTAATAGCCTTGTACAAATGTATTTTTGTATTAGGAGTATCTACAGGGAAGATTGAAAGTTTTAACTTCTTAGTTGTGTGAGCAATAATGTTTAAGTGTTTTTATAGTAATACTTCAACCTATTTGCCTGCCTGCTCCTGTCTTCCCATCTGCTGTGGTCTTACAAATGTACTTAAGGCTGTTGAAGGGAAATACTTTAATGTAATTATTTTTCTGTCTGGGAAACCTTGAAATCAGAGAGCTAGAAGTGGCCCTGAAAGCATTTTTGGTCAGTACATAGTAGCTAATAAGATATGTTCTGTGTCTATTTTCATTTTAAGCAACTGATTGCTCCTTATATATACTAATCAGTGCTGTTTTACCATCTGAGTACTCAGACTGAACTGTTTTCTGGGACATCTCTCTTAGTTTAATTCATGTTAGGTTCTTTCATGCTGTGCTGCTGACTGGCTGCTCCCTGCAGTCACAGAATTGCAGTAGGACAAGACAGTTATACACAGGGTAGACATGGGGATACGGGCATCTGTTTTCTCTGACAGAGCTGAGAGCATTAGTCAATATTATAAGCTTGAGATCTTCAGAGGAATGGTAAATTGGATTCCCAGGAAATGCTGCTGGCTCTCTCAGGTTGTTGAGAACTTCCAGTCTGTTGTTCTAATAAGTGGGCATCACGGCAGAAGGGAGACCTCCTCCTACATTGGTAGATAACCATGTAAAAAATTGGCTAGCACAACTTCTCATCAGAGGGACCATGAATGAATTATACATGTATTAAGATAAGGATTCCCCCAGCCTAAGGGTGGCCGTAGCCTCCAAGGGGATCCTACTTATGGTCCTGGGAAGCCTTTTGAATTTGTTTGCATGTGCCATACAGATGTTATCATTTTCTGTGCATGTCCTGACATGGAAAAGGTTGGAAAAGTAGGCTAAGAGCCAAAGGCATTGCTTCTTAAAGAGAATCTGGTAGTAAGGTGGATAAAGAGGAATTGAATTTTGAGCTACTGGTTAATAAAAATAAGCTGATTACCATATATTTAATCTGATAAGATTTGAAATCATTCCTTTTTTCTTCTTTGCTAAAACAAGAATTAGAAATTTTTAAATATTTTGTTTACCTGAAGAAAATGAAAACTCCAATTCAGAAAAGATATATGCATCCTTATGTTTATTGTAGTGTTATTTATAGTAGCCAAGATAAGGAAGGAACTCAAGTGTTGATCGACAGATGAATGGATAAAGAAGATGTGGGAGCGGGGTGCCAGGTTGGCTCAATCAGTTAAGCATCTGCCTTCGGCTCAGGTCATAATCTCAGGGTCCTGAGATTGAGATCGAGCCCCACACCAGGCTTCCTGCTGAGCAGGGAGGCTGCTTCTCTCTCTCCCTCAAAAAAAAAAAAAAAAGACGTTGGGGAGAGAGAGACACACACACACACACACACACACACACACACACACACTGGAATATCACTCAGCCATAAAAAAGAATGAGATCTTGGCATTTGCAACAACATGATGGACCTAGAGGGTATAATGTTATAAGTGAAATAAATCAGAGAAAGACAAATACCATATGATTTCACTCATATGGAATCTAAAAAACAAAGCAGAAACAGACCTATAAACAGAGAACAGACAGGTGGTTGCCAGAGGGGAGGGGTGGAGAGACAGGCAAAATGGGTGAGCAGGAGTGGGAGGTACAGGTTCTAGTTATGGAATGTTTAAGTCATGGGAATGAAAGGTACAGCATAGGGAATACACAGTGGTGTTGTAACGGTGTTGTACAATGACAGATGGTAGCTACACTTGTGAGCATAGCATAAGGTATAGAGTTGTCCAGTCACTGTTGTATACCTTAAAACTAATGTAACTAGACACAAAACTAATTGTGTGTCAACTAGACTTCAAAGCTAAAAAATATTTTTAAATGACTTTGGTCTAGCACATTGTATTGGGTGTTGGTTTACTCAAGGTATGTTTTGCTTGATTAGATTGGTGAATCAGGATTTAATCTCTGTTCTGAATACCTCTGAGTTCAGTATTTTATAGTATGATTTTGACACTTAAGTTGCCTCTGTATTTAAATATTTTATCTGAGTAGCATCTTACTAAGTTGTCTAAACCTCTTTGCACATCTCTCAGAATGTATACCTGAACTGTATTTGCTTTCTAAATATATTTATTTTACATTAGGTGTATAAAGTTTAATGATTCTGACATTAAGGTGGTTTAGTAGTTGAGTCAATTTTGAAATAAGCTTATCAGGATTGAGTATTTTATCTGATTAATTTGATGTTTTGAATATAATTTAATTTTAGGTCAGATATAGGAGGAGTTTCTGAGAGAGTTTTAACTTTAATGTGACTTATGTATATGAAATTCTTCTAGGCAACGGAATTGTTAGCTGAAGTTCCTTTTAGTGGGTGTAAACTAAGAGAAAAAATTTTGAGAATTAGTAGTCATGGTATATGTGGCCATACATTAACTGTTAGATATAATCGCAGCCACCAGAATTGACCCCTGCCAACCATTTTATTCTTTCTAATGTGTTTTAATGGAAAGGAACTGACCATCACTGGAGCTTTCTGTTTGTTAGGCCCTTTGCTGTGCACTTTATATCTTTTGTCTCATGAAGTCATTAACACAGCCATGTGAGGTAGAGGTGGTATTTGCCCTGTATTACAGATGAGGAAGCTGGCTCTGGAAACAACTCCTTTAGGTCATAGAATAAAAGAACTGGTAGAGCTAGAAGGTAAATTTAAAATTGTTGGTCCTGAAGCCCATGCTTGCTTCATTATATCACATGACCTCTAACATGTTTATTTTGAGTCTGTAGAGTAACAGTTACATTTTTATGAGGGTAACCTAGTCATTTGGTACATTTTTATGTTAAAGAAGGAAGATTTCTTGGGGCGCCTGGGTTGCTCAGTCATTAAGCATCTGCCTTTGGCTCAGGTCATGATCCTGGGGTCCTGGGATAGAGCCCTGCATTGGGCTTTCTGCTCAGCAGGAGACCTGGTTCTCCCTCTCCCACTCCCCCTTGCTTGTGTTCCCTCTTTCTCACAGTCTCTCTGTAAGTAAAATCTTAAAAAAAAAGAGAAGGAAGATTTCTTTAGGCAAGAGTCAAGGGCAGGTGATTAAGGCCTCTGCCTAGTTCAACCCAGATGATTTGGAGTAGAATTCTGGTCATTGTGTCCTTCCTTTCCTCCTCTTTCTGGGCTGGCTGTGCAACAGTTTTATGAGAACTTTAAGAGAAAAATGTGAGCACTTCCTTGGATATCTTGGGATTCTGGTTATTAGCATGTGGACTCTTGATTCCAACTACAGAGGCCTGGGATCAGACATTGCTGTGTGAGACAGGGATCAAGTCAGGCTGGCTCAGGAATATGTCAGAACTCAGAGCAAAGACAGAATTGGAAACAGAAATGAAGTAGGATGTTCTCAATTCATAACTGTTCAGTTTTTCAAATCAAACCTTTAGTAAAATCTGAGGTTTCCCAGAATGCTTATTAAAGAACATAATCCAGAGAGGGAAAAGGAATGAATGCTAGGCTTGGTAGCTTTAAAGGAGAGAAAAGGAATTCTTGCAGGTGCCAATGACACTTTCTTAAGGATCTTTATTCCGAATTTGGGGTTGCTATGGGAATAGTGGGGGTTTTTTTTGAGATTTTGAAGGTTGTTTTTATAATACAGGGCAACATTAGGAGTGCTAAAGAAAGAATTAGGTTGCCTTATAGTAGTGAGTTATTAAAATATTAGAAGGAAAAAAAATATTGGAAGGATACAGAAAGAGCCAGTCCCAAAGATGATGGCAGCTTAGTTATGATAGGCCACCATGTCTTTTACTTTCTTACTACTTCTGTTGCAGAGGGGATAGTCTAGCCCTTGTATAGTTTTGATTCTTGTGGGTGGACCCCCTTGGAGGCTCCCATCCTCACTTCTGTTAAACAAGAGTGTCAGTCATTTCAGTGAGTTTGGCAGGTGTGAATGATGGATGCTATATCACTGATACCCTTCTTTCTATAAGTGGTCTTCTGATTATCTACTGCTGTATAACAAACTATCCCACATCTTAGTAGCTTAAAACAACCATTTTACTTTGCTTCTGATTTGTGGATCATACTTCAGGAAGACTTGGCTGGTGTTGCATCTGCTGGAGTACTGGGGCTGGAGCGTCTTCTACCAAGATGGCTTATTAACCCGCATGTCTGCTGCTTCTGTGCTCTCCCTTTCCCAGCCCTCCCACGCCATGGTGTCATATTCTCCAAGGTCTCCCCATGTGGTTTGGTTTCTCATGGTATGTTGGGTGATCAGACTCCTTAGATGGTGGCTAGCTTTTCCAAGAGGTAAGCATTCCAACTAATAGCGAAAGGAAGCCTGCCAATTTCTTAAGGCCTAGTCTTGCAAATGAATACGGAGTCACTTCTGTCTTACATCAGTTGGTAGGGCAGTTACAGAGCCTGCCAAATTCAAAGAATGAGGACACAGATCTACTTCTTGATGGGAGTAGTGTCAAAAACTTTGTGGCTATCTTTAATCTGTTACAGGGCTGTTAAACAGGAGAGAGTGATTTGAGAAATATTGAATTGTGAC